>NC_059275.1:9402484-9437484 GCF_017591435.1 Portunus trituberculatus
TGACAGATTTGGGAAGAGAATTCTGTTGCATTTTAGTTTGAGATTTGAGGAAGTTTGATTTAGCAAAAGATCTGACTTCACTGATTTTATTCTTAAGGTTACTGATGTAGTCAGACACACTGGGGCTTGAAGGAGTATTTTGAGTAAACCATTGATCCTTTAATATTTTGAGAGGCCCCCTGATCTGTCTACCATAGAGTAATTCAAAAGGGAGTAACCTAAAGAATCTTGAGGAGATTCTCTTAAAGCGAAGAGAAGGAAAGAAATACTTTCATCCCAGTCTCCTTGATGCTCCAAGCAATACTTCTTCATCATGGATTTTAATGTTTGGTGAAACCGCTCCAGACAGCCTTGGGATTGGGGTGGTAAGCCGAGGAGGTAACATGGTCGATGTTTAGCTCATTCACTATCTGTTGGAAAAAATGGCTAGTGAAATTGCTACCCTTGTCAGACTGAATTTGTTTTGGAATTCCTACCGAGGTGAAAAAATGTATTAGATGTTTTACAATGGTCTTTGATGTGATGTTCTTAAGAGGGAATGCTTCAGGGTACCTGGTAGTGGGATCCATGAGGGTTAACAAATACTGATTCCCTCGTTTGGTTTTGGGTAAGGGCCCTACGCAGTCTAGAATGATCTTTTCGAAGGGCTCCGTCTGAACTGGAATAGGCGTCAGAGGAGCTGGCACAAGGCGTTCGTTAGGCTTACCCACAATTTGACATATGTGACATGTTTTTACATAGTGTGACACATCCTTTTTCATTCCTGGCCAAAAAAATGTTGAAGAGCCTTCTTGTAGGTTTTTGGATGCCTAGATGACCTGACAATCCATCATGAGCTAGTTCTATAATGGCTGGTCTTACAGACAAGGGATGACAACTTGATGTGTTTCTGACCAGGTGTCTAGTTGTTTCAGTTCAGGAGGTCTGTAGGCACGCATCAGGACTCCTTCCTGATAATAAAAACAAGGCAATTTAGACATATCCTTTGTCTCACTGGCAACATGTCTGATCTTAGCCAAAGTGAGATCCTGTTCCTGAGCATTAATCAAATTCTCCTTTGAAATGATGTTATTATACAAGTTGTCAGTAGAGGCAATCATTGGTGGAGGAGGTGATGAAAGGGCAGGGGACTTGGACTGAGACCTGGTGACTGCACACACTGGGAAGAAGTGAGGGATGTTTCGTCCAGGGTCTTAGTGGGACTTTCTGTTAAGGGAGAATCAAGAACAATTAAGTTTGGAACAGCCAAGTTACCCGCAAGATCATTACCCAGTACAAGATGTACCCCGGTACTGGCAGTTCACCAGGTTTAATGGCTACCTCAACCTCTCCTGAAATGAACGGGCACTGTAAGCTAATATTAGCCAAAGGATAGGAGAGCTGTGATTCGAGACCTGTAAGGATCACCTTCTCCCCAGTGAAAGCCTGTTTGATGTTAGGGATGACATCTTCCCTTAAGATGGATTGGGCAGCACCTGTATCACGCAGAACCTTGATATTTATTGCCTTGTCTTTACCATCAGTCAGGGACACTTTACCTTGATACATGTACGAGTCATAAAGTTCTAGAGGAGAGTTGACAGGGTTAGCTAGGGCCACTGGTTTCTTGTTCTCAAATGTGTTAGGTTTAGGGGCCACAAAAGAAAGTTGACGTTGAGAACCCTTGCAATTTGGGTGTCTACATTTCTGGATCGTGTGACCTGGCTTCTTACAGTATGTACACCAGGGGGAATTATATGCATTTGGCGAGAATCCGGTTGGCTTACCACCCGCGCCCCAAAACCTTCCCCAAAGGAGGACCTAACATTAGATAGTGAACCACGACCTCTACTACCCAGGGATCCCATCAACAAAGCAAACGCATCAGCCACTTTAGCGGCAGACATAAGATCACTCTCTCCCGTTCTTCCACATGCCTCAGAATATTAAAGGGTAACTTGTTCTTCCATTCTTCCAGGACCATTAGATTGAGCAACTCCGAAAAGGTGGTAATGTTAAGGGCGGCTAACCATTTCTTAAATTGTCTTAGTTTCTCACTAGCGAATTCAACATAGGTGTGAGACTCTGGTTTCACATACTTTCGAAACTGTTGTCTGTATCCATCAGAAGTGATAGAGTAGGCGTCTAGAATGTTACCTTTGATCTCTTCATATTCTACCTCATCACTAAGGCCGTTGTATACCCTATAAGCTTTTCCTACTAGCTTAGGGACAAGGAGAGACACCCACTGATCCTTGGGCCATTTATTCCTATTAGCAATGCTCTCAAAAGCGCGAAATGACCCGTCAACATCAGATTCATCAAAAGGGGGAACTAGCGGAGCAGCTGTAGCAGGATTAAAGCTTGCTAACTGTTTCTTTATATCTATTTCTTCCCCTCTAAACTTAGCGTCATTTCGTAGGGCTAACTCCTGAATTTCTAACTCTTTCTCCTGCCTTCTAAGTTGTAACTGAAATTCTCTCTCTTTTTTCTGCCTGTAGTTGCTTTGTTTTTCTGCCTGTAGTTGCATTTCTTTCGCTTCTTTTTCTGCCTGTAGTTGCATTTGTTTTTCATGCATCCGGTATTCTAGTTTAAGCTTCTCAATTTCCCATTGACTTATCCTACTCTTATCCTGTTCTTCCTGGGGACTGTGTATTATAGTCCTCGTAGAGGCTGACATGGGAGTTAACTCTTCTATGGCATTTCCTAGCAACTGACCTTCTTGCACTAGATGTTCAACAACTACATTCTTAATGACCTCTTTAGTCATCTGAGACGTGATGGGAACATCAAAATGTTTAGCGATGGTCTTCCATTGGTCCTTCTTTATATTAGCATCTTTAAGTTGTTCCAGAGAAGGGTCGGCACAAAATCTTCAACGTTAAACTGAGCGGAAGCCATATTAAATAGATGTTAAACCACAACAAAAAAAAAAATGATAAGCGAATTACTTAAGTGAGGAACTTGGCAGAGTGATAATAAAGGCAACCTTGAAATTACCTAGATTATACTTAAGTAAACACTTATGAGTACAATCACTAATGAGGGGTAAACTAGAGAGTTACGGCATTAAGAGGGATCCGGATTACTCTAGTTACGAGACTTGAGAGTGAGGAGCGAATTGTACTGAGACTTGTTATTGATAAGGAGGCGGATTAGTCTGAGAGACTAGTTAAAATGGCCGATTCTAACTAGCGAGAAAAATGATCCGCGAAGTGAGGGATTGAGGGTTCGCATGAACATATGATGATCCCAACACTTGGATAACACTTATTACACACCTGCCTATGTGCAAAAATAGAGATAAGTGCTATCGGTGAACACGCCTTTCTACCTGGTTTCCTGCTCTACCACTGCTATGCGATACCAATGAAAGTCACGAAGCACGTTTAACCCAAAAGGAGCCACTTGATCGCACAAAGGTAAATTTAAACCACACGCAGAGTAAGTCACAGAAAAAACACATCAGAGTCACAACACCACAGAAACACAAGCAATCACAGAAAAAAGTCACTGGAAAAATGGAACACTGAACATGGGTTATAATGGTCCTGTCACGGTCGCCAATTGTTACGTTCACCGGTTAAACTGGTAAGATTGGCATCGGGGAGCCGGTGAACAATAACAATAAAAAAAAAACACTGCAGGTTCAACTGGTGAGGAAATGCAAAGGGGTCACTTTAAAAAGCTATTTTAATAACCCATAATGAAATTGACACATATATAACAAGAAACATGAAACACAGATATATAACATGAAACACAGGAAAATGACATACACATATACATATAACACAGTAATAAATACAACAATAAAGAACCCAACTTAATACCTAACAATAATCCTAATCCTATATAGAGGCAATGTGGAAAACACGGACGAGGGGAAGTGATACTTATGCGGTGTCGCAGTGGTGAAATGCTGGGTGATGGTTGATCCCACGGTAGACCCAAGAGGCGTTGTGTTCACTGGTTGAGGCTTGGATCTCAACTTCCAATCCAGAAAGCCAAGAGCTGGCTCAACACTTTCGGTTGAGTCGAAAGGGGCCGCGTGAATCCAACTTCGGGACAGTAGCGGGGCTTCATGAAACGGTGACGTGGAGGGTTCATGAAACGGTGGCGTGGAAGGTTCACGAGACGGTGACGTGGAAGGGAGGCGGAGAGGTGGCGAACGAGGTAACAAGCGGAGGAGGTGATGGTAGTAATGTATGTTACGGGCGGGCCGTAACACTGTTGGGGTTGCCTGGGTGGCAGAGGCGTGGCGTACCTCCTCCCATGACACTCCATGGGCGCAGAGGGCGGCTGCTGCTCTGGTGATCCACCTTCCTCCTCCTCGATGTTCCTCATGATGACGGTGCAGCAAGGCATGGACATTGTCGGGATGGTCGGCCCTCACGGACGTCTTGAGGGTAAGGTTGGCTGTTATGTACTTCACTCTGTCAGCCAGTGAAGGTATCTGAGCCTCAGCCCTCAGATTCTCTGTCTTGGTCCACTCTGGTGCACCCAGGACATAGCGTAGCACTTCGTTTTGTATCGTCTCCGGGGCTCTAGCGTCCCTGTCAGTCATGTTGAGAAGAACAGGGCTCGCATAGTCAATCACTGTTCTCAATAGAGTTTTGTACATATGTAGGATCACTCTACGCGACGCCCCCATGCCCCTCCTCGACATCGCCTTGATGACTCTGTTTCTAATGCGGCATTTCTCCCTAAGGTGCTGTATTTCTGCCATGCAGCTGCCGTTTTTTGAGATGGTAACACCAAGGTAGCGGTGCGTGGTGACCCAAACTATTGGCTGACCCTGAAGGCGTAGGTTGACCTGTGGCGCGGTGCGTGTTTTGGCCATCGCTTTGGTTTTACAGTGCGAGACAGTGAAGCCGATGTCTTCACACCTCGTTGTCATCATGTCAAGGGAGACCTGCATTCTTGCAACAGAGTCCCTTCCAGCCGTCTGAAGCACAATGTCGTCGGCATAACTTAGGTATTGCGTCCCGCCTGGATAAGGAAGAGTGGCCAGGGAGTTCATGAGCACGTTGAACAGAGTGGGGCTAATGACTCCTCCCTGTGGCGTCCCATTTTCGAGGGTGTAGTATTGTGACGCCCTGCCCTGGAACATGACTTGAGCTCTTCTGTCGGTTAGGTCAGAGGTTCCCAAACTTTAGCATGCTAAGGACCCCCCAGATATTTAAGTCCCATCCGAGGACCCCCAGCCAATCAGAAGTTACTATTACCATACCAAGGTACCCATTATATGATTACAATGCAGTAAATTTACTATTTGCATATTCCTACACGAAGAAAGTCTTAAAATAAACATTTGAAATATTTTCAAAAAAGTCTGACGACACATGGCGCAATCGCTGAATTTAAGTGCTTAAGTGTTTTGTTTAAGTGTTAATGAGAAGAAGAAAAACAAAGGGAAGTTATTTGTGATCAATTCAAGTAGTGAGTCATTTTTATATAATTAATTCCATACTTAAGATTACTTAAAGATAATAATACTACTTATAATTTCCTTTCTAGACTTAAATCATTCCTACATATTTGAGCATTACACTACGTCGTAATAAATTCAAATTAACCCTTAAACCTCGGGGACTTTAAGACTTTTCACTGCGCTAACTCGGGAGGTTTGGCGAGAAACACACAAAATAGCTTGTATTCACATACTGATTATACTAGGAAATTCAATAAAGAGTGAGTACAAATGATATTATGTCCACAACCGACTCTTCCTCTTTGCAATGCAAAAAACCAGAAGCATCTAGATGCTATGGTTACCAAAATATCACAGGTTGAATGAGGTGCTATCATCGGTGTGCGTGGCGATCGGCTGCGCCGGCACCTGGCTAAAGTGAAAGAAAACGGGTACCTTCTATCCTCTCTCCTAAGGTTGGCGGGAGAAGTAGCGGACCCCCTAGGACCTTCTCAGGGACCCCCAGGGGTCCGGGGACCCCAGTTTGGGAACCACTGGGTTAGGTAGTGTTGGATCCACCCAAGGAGCCTCCCCTTGACTCCTAGCTTGCTCAGTTCCTCCAGGATGACGAGTGGTTGGGCTCTGTCAAAAGCCTTCTCTATATCAACGAAGACTGCTGTTTTCGCAGAGCTGTTGGTGACGTAATTTGCCAGGCAGTTTGCAGTGCTTCTGTGCCGAATATAGTCGTTCACTCCTGTGCTGAATTTTCCTATTTTGTACTGCAGCCTGGCCAGGAGGATGCGTTCAAGCATTTTGCAGAGGGTTGAGGTGAGGCTTATTGGTCTGTATTTATCGTCCTCTCCTTGCTTGGGTACCGGGACGATTGTGGCTGTGGTCCACACTCCTGGCAGCACACCCTGGGTCAGAGACATGTTAAAAAGACGGAGCAGGGGGTCTCCTTCTACGTTGCAGATGGCATGGAGTATGTTATTCCGTCTTCGCCTGGCGCCGTGTCGCTGCTCATCCTCCTTGCTCTTAGTAGCTCCTCTCTGGTGATCGGCTGATCTGTGTCGTCTGGCAGTGAGGTAGCTGTCACAACAACTTGCAGACGTGCCGGGTCAAGCCTGTGCTTTGTTTTCTTGAGTTGATGTGGCAGACCGTTTGTGGTGAACCGCATGTAATACTCTTGCATCAACTCTTCCGCCTTCCCTGCTGGGTTGGGATGGGCTGGTGGCCGCTTGTATTTTCCACGCACGCAGTTTATTTTCCGCCAAACCTCTGTCATGCTGGTGCCCTGTCCAAGTCCTTCCATAGATTTGAGCCACTTCTCCTCCCTGATGAGGTTGCGCTGTTCCCTCGCGTACGTGGTCCACTCCTGGAGGTTCGTCATGTCTACCTCGCTCCTGGTCGCCCGGTACAGTTTGGTTAGGCGGCGGCTCACCCTAGTCAGGAACTTTACCCGATCATCATAGTACCACAGATACGGTTTGTTGGGGTTGTACTTCTTTTTTCCCGTGAGGGGCATGGAGGCGTCTGCTGCAGCGTGAATGGTAGCTGTGAGGTCATCAGCGAAGGCGTGCACTGACTTGGGCACCTGATAGGCTCGATACCAGCCGTTCATGTGGGCGGTGAAGACCCGCCAGTCAGCCCTGTGTGTCGCCCATTTCTTCCTCGGCGAGGAGGCCTCGTCGTTACCCTGCACAGCGACGGGGATGGAGTACCCTTGCGCCCAGTGGTCACTCAGTAGCTCGGGTATACTGTGCATCTCGACCTGCTGCCCTCCCCCATTCACTATGAGGGTGAGGTCGAGCCGCCCACCCACTTTTTGTGTGGGGTGTGGTGCACCCAGGATCGTCACCTCTGGGAACTCTCGAAGCACCTGTGTTATGTGTCGCCCCCGCTGGTTGCCGGGGCCGGTGTTTCACGGCTCCAGGGCGTCGTGGTGTGCATTGAAGTCTCCACTGAACACCGTTGTCCTCCCACCATTGTCCTCCATCACAGGCTGCAGGTTTAGAGTTGACCGCTGACGGCAATATACGTTGTAGATGTCTATCTTGGTGGCATAGCCGATATGTACAGTGATCCCTAAGGAGTCAACTTGCTCCCCCAGGTCCTGTGGGTTGTCCGTCAGGGTGGCAAGAATGTCTTTTCTCACAAGTGTGATCAGCCCTCAGGGGTCCCCTGGCTGGTATGGCTGCTGAAAGAGCTGGTACCGTCCCAGCCTCATGGTGGATGCGTCCGTCGCTAATGTTTCCTGCAGGACAATGACTGCTGTGTTGTGAGTGTGTATGTACTGCAGGAGGTTCGTTGCCTTACTCACCAAACCATAGATATTCCACTGCAAGACTGTCAGTTCCATGATGGTTGTGTTTCGCGCTCCTTCTGTCGCCGACTAGAGAGGTCTATTCCGTTGCTGGGCTTGGTGGGTGCATGGGGCTGCTGGTCAGGTGTCAGATTCAGGCACGCTGGGTCGCTCGTCATCAGTCTCCCATCGTGATGTCGCTGCTTGTTCATGGCTGACTCAAGCTTTTCAGTTTTGTGCTCGTCAGTGTCCATTTCGAGTGTAGGAGCGCAAGGTTCACTGTGTTGTTACCCCCCAGTCACTCCACTGGCGAGTGCCTGCACCAATAAAGCTTTCATGCTCAGCACCTCTGTCACCACCGTTGGCATTGACGTGACGATGCTTCTAAGTTCCTGGTTCTCTTTCTGTAGTGTAGCCTGTGTTAGTTTCGGCTGTCTCACCTCCTCTTTCAGTGCCTTCATCTCCTTCTCGAGGGCGGTGTCGTGTGTGGCCTGTGGTGTCACCCGAGTACGTTGTCTACTCGGCGAGGCGGCGGGCGGTGACGGGTGGGGCAGGAGGGGTGGGCTGGCCGGCTCATGCAGTTCGGTGGGAGGAGCGTTATGACCCTTCACTGCGGGGTCGGTCTGGGGCTTAAGAAGGGTTGGGGTCCTTAGGGATGGAGAACGCTCCCCCGAGGGAGCGGCCAAGGCTGGGAAGCTTAGCTCAGTAATCCGTTGTGGCGGTGGTGGTGGTGGAAGGAGTTCGGCCTCCCTGTGCTGGCTACCTGAGTCGCGATTAAGGCGCCCCGCGTCAGGTGTCATGGGACATCGTGGGCTCCATGCGTTGTGCTCCTGATGGCAGTTGGGACACCTCGGCACAATTTTTTCACCCTGTGCGATGCGGTCCTTGCACATTTTGGTGTCATGTCCTACAGAACAAAACCCACACTTCACTCTATTATCACACTGCCATACCTTGTGTCCCCACCGCTGACAGTTTTCACAAAAGGCTGGCTTTCCCACGAATCTGTCCACCTTTCATTCCTGTACTCCCGGCAAGCGCAGGTATGTGGGAGGCTCTCCCTCCCACATCGCAATAACTTGATTGCGGGGCACCTCCGAGTGTTTGTGTGTGTTTCTTTTCGCCCACACAATAGAGGGGTGGTCCTGCACATACTCCAGCGGAAGCCACGACGGATAATTCTTGATTATTACCTTAGTGTGCTTGTTTTCCTCCGTTATTTCTGTCAGCCTGATGGTACCGCCTTTGTGTGGGTGGCCCACTTCCATGAGGAACTTTCTGGTGTCGGGGTCGCTGGTCACCGCAACGATGGTTGATGCAGTTAGTCTATGAAGCACAGATAGATTACGGTGTCGAATGGTTACTTCTTGTATCCAGATGGACCTGTCCCTAGGCGTCATGCCCCTGGGAAAAGTTAGCCTGTATTCTTTCCTGAAGGCGCCGTTGGATGCTGTTGAAGGTTGGCTTGTCTGGTTTTCACAAACACTGGCACTTTTCTCATTGTATTTTCCTTTCTTTTTGTTCCGCACTATCGTTATAAATCCACTATCCTCCATGGCTTCCTCAGGGTCAGGGGGGCGCTTGTCCACTCTATTGCAGCTCGCCTCCATTGCTATAGTTGCACAATCACCGTCAGCCATGACCTCCGTGCACTGGAGGGGCCTCTTGTCGCAGAATAAGGCTCGGCCAAGCGAGTATACTACAGGACCTCGTGGTGACCTGAGCTGTGAAACGAGCACCCTCACGGCGTGAGGGTCGAAGTCAGAGAGAGAGAGAGAGAGAGAGAGAAAAGGGAGGGGAAGAAAATGGAAGTTTAACAGAAAACCATCTGCATGTTTGGTAGACTTATACTTTTGTATTATGATTGGTCACAGGTCACTACTCAACACATTATCTGTGTATAGGCTAAACCATAAATCATCAATTTGTGGGACGTGACTGGAGGAAAATTACTAAGTATATGTTTCTTAAGTTTAAAATTGTAATAGGTCTAGTGCAGTGGATTTCAACCTGTGGGCCATGGCCCACTGGTGGTCCATGGACTGTTCTCAGCGGGGGCCATGCCACGGATATCTCGAAAACTAGCATTGAAAAAAATAGAAGATCAAGATAAAAATTTAAACTAAAATAAACACATGATTAATTTACAGAAAATGCAGGCCAGTGCTTAACTTCATAAGTGAAAATGTGTAATTTGAGTTATGATTACAGTGCACATGATTTACTGACTGGAAATGCAGGCCAGTGCTTAATTTCATAAGTGAAAATGTATAAGTAATAAAGTGTTCTGAAAAATAATTCCATGAATGAAAATGCATTACTAATAAAGTGTTCTTTTTTATTCAAAGAGGGCACCGGCCAAGGGCAACAAAAAATCATTTCGAGAGAGAGAAAAAAACACTAAGGTGCCTGTCCCTAAAACAGATTTAACAGAGTCATCTGAAAATTCTGTATACTAATTCTTTTACCATCATTACACAATTCAGAAGGGCAGTGAGCCATGAGTATTAAGGGATGTCAAATGTGGGCCATGGGTACAAAAAGGTTGAAAACCACTGGTCTAGTGTATACTACATAATGATGATATATTTAAAAGGACAGCAGGGAAAGTGAGCTTGAGCATGGAGATGAATATGGAGGAATGATATCCAGTTGAAAGGCACACAAGAACCAGGAAACAGAATCCTGAGGAGGCACCTGAAGGCTTTGCAAGAATTTTTCCTTATTTCTCCGTTTGAAATTTCCATGGTGAGACAAGATTTCTACCTCAGGTGTGGCTGTTAGTTGTAGCCCTGTAATTTTTACCTTAGGTGTTGAGTGGAGGTAGTACACGTGCATCTCTCACTAGCTTGCATTAACCAAAACATACCATTATCATTTTTAGTACACTACAATCAGTTAAGGGGAACAATAAAAATAATTCACTTAATAATTCTCTGTATTTAAAATATGGTACAGTACCGGGTTGCACCAAAGTGGGTAACCCGGTTTTGCCCATATGGGTTCTTTCAATCAAACCCAAACCCACTATTTTGCCCATTTCTGTCTAAGTTCTTTATCTTTAGGTAGTACATGAAAATGTATATCTTTCTGGCCTTTCTCATGCCGGGATTTGCACCACACGTACAATACAGACCGCAGACATGTCACTTAAAAAATGGTCACTCCACAAAAAAGAAAACGGAGCTCGTATTCCTTGCCAGGTGTGTGTGTGTGATTGACAGCTGTCAGGCAGGGTAACCTGTAGTCTGTCTGTATAAGCCGTGACGTGATGCGCAGACCAGGACGCATTCTGGTTCTCCCGCACCCCCCCCATGAAACTACCTTACTCCTTCTCTTTACCTCGTTGCCAATTGTTTGTAGCGAACAATTTCATCGAAACGTTTTCAGGAGTAACTTGTGAAGATTTCTCCCATGCTCTCCCCCCCCCCCAACTCCTATTCTTTCCCTCTATTCTCTCGTGTTAACAAGTTTATAAGGCAAATAAAACATATATATATATATATATATATATATATATATATATATATATATATATATATATATATATATATATATATATATATATATATATATTATCATAGACACTACTTACTGTAATGTGTACCGTAAAAGATGTATTGCGGCCGTGGGTATTGTTCCGCTACCCCACGCCACGCGCCCACGCCACACATTCAGTCGTTCCCAACGCAGCTTCGGGAACAGACTCCGCTCGCCTAGCAATCTACTTGCCTGCCTTTCCTTGACTGGTCCTCCTGTCAAGCACAGCCAGTCTACCTCTACAGTCTACTGTCTACAGTCACACTTCAGTGTGTAGACTGTAATTCTGCATCATCACGCAGCTACAAGCTTCATTCAAGGCGCCCAGACTACAAGTCTCTGGGCGCCGGCCATCAAGCCTCCACGCGCTCGCTACCAAGTATTTTGTATTCCTACAATAAACACAGGGAAGCTTCCCCCTGGTGTTTCTTTCCATCACACCTGCATATGTCGTTGGTGCCACTGGTACCAGGACAAATATATATATATATATATATATATATATATATATATATATATATATATATATATATATATATATATATATATATATATATATATATATATATATATATATATATATATATATATATATATATATATATATATATATATATATATATATATATATATATATATATATATATATATATATATATATATATATATATATATATATATATATATATATATATATATATATATATATATATATATATATATATATATATATATATATATATATATATATATATATATATATATATATATATATATATATATATATATATATATATATATATATATATATATATATATATATATATATATATATATATATAATCTTAATTTCCTGAGGGTAATTATAATAACTGAGGTGTGAGTTGAAAGGTGTTGCACACATTTGTAGTCATTATGGTCATTGGGTAATTGGCGTGAGCAATGTGTGCGATCACTTATGGTAATTGATAAAAATAAGTTCTACACTTGTGATCAGCTTGGGAAATAAATATAAACGGAAGGCGCAGGACGGACACCACTGGCAATCTGGCCACTCCACTCTACAGGAGCTACAGTACTATGGCTCGCATCGCTCTTTTGCTACTACCACTGCTGTGCACCCTGCTCCATTGCGGTAAATACTCACACACACACACACACACACTTCATTGTTCCTGGTGTGGTGTGAAATAGCTTCAGTCTTAGCCCCGCTTAACAGTCACAATGTTCAGACATTGGTTGTGAAGTGATAACGTCACAATGATCAAACATGGAGTTGTGAAGTGACGGATGTCGATGTTTTACGATTACTCCTGGTAAGAAAGGGTTGGCTTTAATCTCCATCAGAGAAACTGATGCATAAGATCACAAATAATGCAAGTTATGTATCATGATTGATCTTTAAGCAGTCCTTCAGTAACAATAACACTATTTACATTCCCCATTCGTCAGGCCTTATGTAAACTGTACGGTGCAGTTTTTTTTTTTTTTTTTTTTTATGTAGGATATACTACGTAAGGCTGTTAGAGTACACAGGTCCAGTGGAAAATATTCCTTATGAAAGAATATTGAAACGCTTAAATATACTCTACTAGTGACCGGTGGTGAGTGGTGAGTGGTAAGTGAGGATTGATAGTCTTTCAATGATATAGAAATATAACAAGGGTAATAAAGAAAATCTTCGGCATAAGACAAGATGTAATAACCGCATACTTGATAAACGTACGAATAAGAATGACAGGTAATAATGATGATGATAATAATAATAAAAACAATAATAATAATAATAATAATAATAATAATAATAATAATAATAATAGAAATAATAATAAAGTTCTTTTTTCCCTCTACGTCTGATCTCTACGAACAAACACGATGCAGGCGCGGCACCAAGTGTTTCCGGCGCCGTGTGTGACTACTCCCAGTTTGGCGCCCTCAACGCAATGATGATATACCCAAACTTCCAGTGTTACCCAGAGCGATTCGACGTCACAGAAGCAGAAAAGAAGGCAATCCTGGTCACACACAACAAAATGAGGATGAAGGTGAGAGAGAGAGAGAGAGAGAGAGAGAGAGAGAGAGAGAGAGAGAGAGAGAGAGAATATGCCGTCATAACAGTAAGTCAGTAAGGTGTCTAACACAGAGGACCGGTTTAGTACTGGATCAAGACGCGCTGTAAACTTTCCTATCTGCTGTGTGTCCAGGAGACGGTTCTGAGCCTGTCCTCTAAACACAACTAACTATCTTCCTTCATATAACTCTATACTCGTATGTACTGTACTACCTAACACTCGCACAGCTTTCACTCAATATTCAAAATTTACTAGTGTTGCAATATGTGTTCCATGAATAGTGTCTCAGGTCCGTATTAAGAAACGGTTTGCTCTCTCACCAGGACTGTTTTTCAAGACCACAGAGATGACTAGCGGAGTTTTCAACAGTATTTCTCCATTTGATAATGCAGAAATTTTGTCACCCTGCCTCTGGAACCATAAAAAAAAATCCTTAAAAAAGCTCGTATAAACACAACTAACTCTCTTCCTTCATATAATTCTTCATGTACTTTACTACCTAACACACGCACATCTTTCACTCAGTATCAAAAATTTACTAGTGCTGTAGTATGTATCCCATGAATGGTGTCTCAGGTCCGGATTCAGAAACGCTTTGCTCTCACCACGATTGTTTTCCAAGGTCACAGAGATGACTAGCGGGTTTTCAAGAGTGTTTCTCCGTTAATAATATAAAAATTTTGTTACTCTACCTCTGGAATCATGAAAAATTCCTTAAAAAAGCTTGTATAAATCTAAATAAAGCCTTTTGAAATAGTGGAGGTGAAGCGCTGAAGTGTTTGAGAATACGAGCACCATTGTAAGGTATTGTACCAAAACTAGCCCATTAGATGCTAAGGGCAGTCGTCGGGGCTTTAACAATCTACAGCGCTCAGAGCCACAGGGATCTTAAGGTTGGCAATATATTCACAGTATGGTTAGTTCCTCCATGATTGTCTCCTACAGGTAGCAATGGGCTTCGAGGAGCGCGGCAGCCCAGGACCTCAGCCTTCCGCCGCCAACATGAGGGAGCTCACGTGGGACGATGAACTAGCGCAACTGGCTCAGGTCAGAGGCGAAGAAGGGGGGAAGGCACACACACACACACACACACACACACACACACACACGAGCCTTATTTGATATCAATAGCCTTATGGAAAATAGCATACACACAAAATTCTCATCTGAAATCAAGAAACCAAGGATGCATTATCAGCGCACGGAACGAAACACTATTTCCACTCTCTATAGGCGTGTGTGGATCCTGCTTGCCTCACCACCATAAGTAAATGTTGTACCCACTGCAATGTCACTCTTATATTACATCTTTATCAACACACTCACTCTCGCCATATGACTGTTATCCATACCCTCCTACATAGCAAAACAGCCTTATGAACTCCTTAACCCCTTCAGTACCATAACGCGTTTCTATATTCATTCTGCTTACTATATGGGGATTTTAAACAGCTTCAGAAACTTATGTGAGGATTGAAATAGTGAAGACTGGTTATTGGTTCATTCTGGTTACTATTTAGTGATTTTATGCAGCTTCAGAAACTTACGTGGGGATTAAAACAGTGAAGACTCTTCTGAACACCATAGACCCTTCCTAATGTAAACAAAATCGTCTAAACACCAAAACCTAAGATAGAAATGCGTCCCAGTACTGAAGGAGTTAATTAACCGCTGTATGCACTTTCCTCACCCGTTTCTATCCTATCCAGGCCTGGGCAAACCAGTGTTCCTTCTCTCATGATGACTACGCATCAAGACAAACCTGCAAGTACTCTATCATTGGCCAGAACCTTCTCATTAAAGACGTCACAGACATGGAGGTGAGTATTAGGCCTGTGTGGAGCGTCTGATTGGTGTGGCACGATTCAAGAAGCAATGCCGGAGTGAATGATATAAAGATAAGATTAAAAATGGCTAAAAGGGGTCACGCTGCTCAGGCTTGGAGGGATCTGTCATTGATCAATAAGAAACAAATATGTACAAGGTAAAGTAGGTACAGGTATTTATGATTCGTACGTTTTACTTTCCTTGCAGATATCTGAGGCAATAGACTGGCCTCTGACCGTCCATGAATGGTACAGCGAGGTGGCCTTCCATCCTAACGCTTGGGTGCAGCAGTTCACATCCCTGCACAATGGAGAGGACGCCACCGGCCATTACACGCAGGTAAGGCTCCCCTACCACCCACCCGCGACCCTCCTCTATTTGAAGGCCGCTCCCTCAACACAACCATATGGCACGCCCTACGCTTTCTGTCCCTTCTTCTCTCTCTCTCTCTCTCTCTCTCTCTCTCTCTCTCTCTCATTCCATGTTGCATGCAGTGTCATCACCAGCACCTTAGTGAGCCATCTAAACACTCGCCTAAGTGGAAAATAATTCATATCTTGAATCCTAACTTTTCCCATGAGTATAAATAAGTACATACTGTACTGCACATACTGTGTGTGATAGCAAATTGAGAAGTGAAAGAAGAGCGTTTTGCTGTATCCTTGCATAATAATATTCATTGGTGTGGATCTATTTCGTCCTATGTCAAGCTGCAAAGTACTTTTTTCAATATCAACAAAATTAGATTATTACTTAAATGATAAAATAATAGTAAAAAAAAACAGAATAAAGTCTTAATGAGGATAATTTGTCCGAAAGAGCAAATACTATGATAGACACATCAATCATGGTGGCACAAACACTCCAGCTCCTTCCCTTTCCCTCGTTCCGTCTCAGGTGGTGTGGGCTGACACTGATAAGGTAGGATGTGGCGCAGTACGGTTTGATAACCAGGCCCTCTTTGTGTGCAACTACGCGACTGAGGGCAACCTAAAGGAGCAGCCGGTGTACCAGGAGGGAAAGCCTGCCTCTGCTTGCACCGCCGGACCCTCCAACTTCTACCCCGGGCTGTGTAAATAGTGTAAACAAATTAATCACGGCTGTCTCTCGTCCCTCACCCACTCATCACGCTGTGCCTGTGGCTGTTCCTGTGTCGAAGAGGACCTAGCTAGCTTAACGCTTATCCATTTACCTGAATAGTAAATTCTGAATTTTTTAGTAAATATTACAAGTAATGATTATGTTCACCCTTGTTTTCTTATTGGCATTATTCAAAAGGATTACTTACCTTGCAGTTGAAGTACAATGATGTAGTCTAGTACATCATACTGCTATCATAGAAAGAGACACGTCACACTGCCGGCACCAACACATCGCCAACCAACGTAACAAGAGTTCCATAAAAAAACATTGGCGAGCCACACACACTGATTTCCTATATTACTCGTCAAATATAAATGAATAAATATATGAATAAATTAGTGAAGTGTACAAGAAAGACATTTTTTTTACCTCCACATCTTTCATGTATCTTGTCATGCTGCGGCGCGTCTTTCCTTTCTCCCCATTCTTTTTTCCTTTAACAATCAATTAATCAATCAAGAATATTTCTATAATTTCTAATTGGGATAAACTAAATACTGTTGTTCAGTGGATGAAAAATGTAATTTCTTCGTCTATTGATTCAACATAACCTCCCACATAAGTATCTCTGCCTCAATGACACTCAACTACTTATATGTTATGTACTGTACATCCACTGAACATTATCAGCTTATGGCTTACCAAAAGCTCTAAACAGGAAGCTTCATATCTCGTCCTTCGCTAAAACAGCTTCAATGAAGATGAGTATTCTGAACCGTCTTCGTATCCGCCAGTACACGTACGTGTATGCCTCACTCCTCCAGTGTAGCCACAATGAGTACCTATACAGGCCAGCCACCTAAGTTGTTGGAACTATTTTACTTTAATACTAACTCACGCGTCTCCCAGCTAACACAGTCTCAGAAACCATCCTTAGATAATCATGAATAACTGATAACTTAGCTGTAATGCTAGTGGTTAGGAGTTGGTGACTAACGGCCGGTGGGTGACGGGCTGACGAGTGACGGATGGCTGTTGAATGGAGGGAGTGGTAGGATGGATGGATTTTATTATAAGGCGCCGCAACAGCGAAGGTCATTTGGCGCCGCTACATTAATTTTTGATTAAGACAAAAGGCTTAAAAGAAAATTTATAAAATAACTGCAAGCAATTAAAAGCAATATAATTAAAGGTAGCTAAAAAACTAAAAAGAATAAAACTTTATAAAACATTAAAATACATATAATAAAATAAAATAAAATTCTAAAATTCACAAATAGGGGAGGAGGCCAGCCTCTCCCAAAAAAAACAAAAACATCATGGCCAAGGGCCATAAACGATGGTCCAAGGACCTCAGATAGGAGATAGACACCGCTATCTACATCGCGGCACCGATAGAGGTAGCGGTGTCGCAGATCTATCAAGCTAGGGCACTCGACAAGTAGGTGCCGTACTGTAAGTGGCACCAGACAGTCATCACAGTAAGGTTGAGGGTCCCTGGTCATCAGGTACTTATTTGTAAGGTACGTGTGACCTATACGCAGTCGCGCCAATAAAATCTGTAAACGGCGATCCCGGATATGGGTCCATTTGGGGATAGAGGAAGTAGTGATCTCTCCCATTTTCGAGGTTGCGACCCCCGTTAGCCATCTCCTTTGCCAAATTGCTGCAACCGCCACACGAATTAGATGAAATACATCTCGAAACGGAACAGGGGCAGGAGATGAAGCGCGACTTGCTGCCTCTTTAGCGAGGCGGTCTGCGTGTTCATTCCTGGAACACCAACGTGACCAGGGACCCAACAGAACCCAACACGATATCCTCTTCTGTAAGTAGATATAGCCACTCAGGGCTGATAAAACCAAAGGGTTAAGGAGATAGTGCAAGAGAGAGCAGTAAGAGCACTGCGACAGTCACTAAAAATTGTAAAAGACGAAACTGGGAGAGAAAAATAATCTGTAAAGCTAGGACTATGGCAGACAGCTCCGCAGTAAAGACGGATGCCACTGAAGGAAGGCTGCCAGACCGATAAAAAGAGGGGAAAACCACACTAAACCCAACGCCTGCGTCGGATTTGGAACCATCAGTAAAAACAGGGATATCATCAGAATGGATAAAAGAGTGTTCTAAAAACCGTGTGTGGGACAGAGCTGGCAGAAAATCCTTCTTGCCATCCATGGCAGGAGGGCATAATGAGATAACAGGAAGCTGCCAATAACCAACTCGTGGGAGCCGGAAAGAGTACACAGGAGTGGGGTCGATAGATAACCCGCCATGAGATTTGCAACTCGATGGCCAAAAGGTTTAGGAGACTCGGTCGAGTGACATACGCCTGCGAGCGCGAGTCCCGCAATATTGACAGACAAGGGACAGAATCAGGAAGACGGTGGGTGCGAAACCAACAACGGAGCATCGAAGACTGGCGCCGGAGGTCGAGCGGCCAGAAACCAGCATCCACTA
Organism: Portunus trituberculatus; assembly: GCF_017591435.1. Classification (NCBI taxonomy): domain Eukaryota; kingdom Metazoa; phylum Arthropoda; class Malacostraca; order Decapoda; family Portunidae; genus Portunus; species Portunus trituberculatus. The sequence continues at coordinate 9,421,161 of NC_059275.1, forward strand.
GAAGGCTAGGTATTGGAGATGTCCGAAATGCACCCGTAGCCAAGCGGACCCCAGCATGATGCACGGAGTCAAGCGTAGTCGTGCATCCGTTGCGGATGAGTAGATCTCACAGCCGTATTCCAGCTTAGGAAGTATAAGTGTACGGTGAAGCAGCAGCAACGTGTCCCTGTCCGCACCCCAAGAGGTGTGACTTAAAACCCGAAGAAGGGATAATGCCTGCCGACAAGACGCCTTAAGAGAACGGAAATGGGGAACCCAAGTGAGACGGTTGTCAAACAATAGGCCAATATATCGAATCGCCTCCATGCATGAGAGGCGTCTATTGGCGAGGTATAAATCAGGGTCTGGATGGACACCACGGTTGCGACAAAATGCATGGCTACGGTCTTCGAGGTGGAAAATCGAAAACCGTTCATATTGGCCCAGCTGGACACCCTATTGATTGCCAGTTGGAGCTTGCGCTCAATCAGTGACATCCTAGCAGCAGCAAAGAGATGCACAAGTCGTCCACATATAAGGAGCTGTGAATGCCATCTGGTAGAGTATCTATAACACCATTTATTGCGACTGCGAATAGCGTAACACTAAGAATACTTCCTGTGGGACACCATCATTTAGAGCAGTAGCCTCGGAGAGAACACTCCCACTCGAACCCGTAAAAGACGTCTGGATAAAAACTGCTGGATAAAAATAGGAAGGTGGCCACGAAGGCCAAAATTAAACAAAGACTGTAAAATGCCATGACACCAAGCCGTGTCGTAGGCCTTCTCCAGGTCAAAAAGACTGTTACTTGATGGTGGTGATTAGCGAAGGCCTCACAAATGGAAGACTCTAGGGATAAAAGAGCATCAGTAGTAGACCTCATCTTTCGGAAGCCGTACTGTACCGATGACAAGTACTTCCCCTCTCCAAGTACCACATGAGTCTTACATTTACCATCTTTTCTAACACTTTACAAATACAGGATGTCAAAGATATAGGACGGTAGTTCGTAGCCTGGAGATTATCTTTCCCAGGCTTCGGAAATGGGAGAACCACTGCCACAGCCCAAGAAGATGGAAAGTCACCGGTATGCCAAATCATATTATAAAGATTTAATAAAAGTTAAAAGCACTGTCAGACATGTGGCGCAAGAAGGCATAAGGAATATCATCTGGCCCAGGAGAAGAGTCATGACACTGGGACAAAGCAGTCCGCAACTCGGAGGCAGAGAAGGGACATTATAAGACTCCCTCCAGTGGAAGAAAAATTTATGCCGAGAGATTCCATTCTCTGGCGGTGACGTGCGCCCGGGCTGCAGGATGCCTCCGGGAAACACTGGCAAAGTGCTCCGCGAAGAGGTCGGCGACAGTCCTAGGGTCTGCCACCGTTCGCCCAGCAGACAACAAAACTGGTGGGGAAGGAGCAGAATACTTCCCAGCAATTCGGCGGACTTTGTTGAAGACATCCGTAAGAGGGTGCGGCGTTAATGGAAGAGACATAGGCTTTCCAAGAGGCTCTTTGTGCCTCTTTCAAAACGCGGCGGGCCCGAGCTCGGCAGCGCCGAAAAGCTTCCAGGCACTGCGGGTCCCCACGATGTCGCCGGAGACGAGAAAAGCTGCCCGTTTCTCTTTACAGCGTTAGTGCATGCTGCGTTCCACCAAGGAACGGGACGCTTAGTAAAGCGACCGGACGTCCTAGGGATTGTCTGAAGCGCTACTGAATGTAAAAAATCGGTAAAATAATCAACAGCCTCAGCACAAGTAGAAAAGTCAGCCAGCGGACGGATAAAAGAGCTAAGGTCTGTGAATCGAGGCCAATCTGCCTTGTCTAAAACCCAGCGTGGGGCCGGGACTGTGGCTCAGAGTTCACAGATTGTAATAAAATCGGAAAGTGGTCACTACCGTGTAAATCCGGTAGGACCCGCCAATTAAAATCAAGGAAAGAATTAGATGTACACAGAGAAAGATCGATAGCTGTAAAAGTCCCAGTAGGACTGTGGAAATGTGTAACATCCCCAGAATTTAAAACCTCCAATCCCTCATCCTCAATAAAAGAACCGATTAAAACCCCACGAGGATTACTAGCACCTTCATCCCACAATGGGTGACGGCCGTTAAAATCTCCCAACAAGAGAAAAGGCGGAGTCAGCTGACGCACCAGGCCGTCAAGCTCACCCCTGGAGACAGGAAGCCGAGGAGGAGATATAAACTGCAAATAGTGTAGGATCGTCCCATAAAGACCTTAACAGCAACCACCTGAAGGGAGAGTTGAGTTGCAAGGGGACAACAGGTATGTCCTGACGGACTAGAATAGCTGTGCCACCGTGGTGGCCCTGTTCGGGGAAAGGAGTGCTTAAAAAGGCACGATAGCCAGGAGGACTAGAATAAGTACCTAGCATAGTCTTTTGTAGAGCTACACAGGCTGGAGAGAACTCCGACAGTAAAGCTCGGAGTTCCCCCCACGAGGCGCGAAGACCTCTACAGTTCCACTGTAGATGACTATTTAGGTGCAGTGGACAGGCGAGCCTTTTGAAGGGGCTGCCCGTGACTCACCTGACTAGAAATAATCAACCGACGAGAAGACACCGGGAGTTGTGATCGCTGCCTTTCGGCCTACCAGAGAGTGATGCGAACCATCATAATTTCTACCGGTCATCGGAGGACGAGGGTCAGGCTGGACTGCACTTTTCGACACAGTGGGTCCACGAGGGACGGCTGTGACAATATCATCGGACGTCTCCATGCTAAGACCGTCCTTATCACAAGAAGCCCGATCTGAGACGGAGGGGGTCACAGAAGGCTGGACAGAAACTACTGGAGCTACCATTGCAGAGCGGTCCCTGGAGGACTCATGATCATGTGCACTGGGAGAAACCTTAGATTGTTTAGGCTGAGCTAAATCTATCGACTCCGCAGAGCCGCGGTGCCGTTTGGTCAGGCCCTTCAAAGGCTTAGGCGATACAGGTGGCAAATGGACATCTACTACATGGGTAACTTTGGTCAAGTCCGTATTATTCTTGTCACTTCTAAGAGATGACTCAACCGAGTCATCGGACAAAAGGGCAAACCTATTGGCCAAATGAACAGGACCACCCGCCCCAACAGAGCGAGAGGTAGCAGAAGTTGTCGTCTTCGGTCCGGCAGACTCAGCTGAAGAGCGAGCGGCCAATGAAGCATAGGATGTCGCACCAGTACCATCCTTCTGGCGGTACAGGAGTTCACGGCGGGCGCTACCAAGGCTGATGAACTGACTGTTAGCAAGCTGTAGAATGTCCTGCTCCAGGCGATACCTGGGGCATTGCCTGGAACGTACCTGGTGAGCATCACGGCAATGGAAACAATAAGCAGCATTGCAATGCTCCTCAGAATGTGAGTCTAGTGCAGAGCAATTACCACATCGAGAAGCTTCCTTACAGGAGCTTTTACCGTGACCGTACCCATAGCATGAGAAACACTGAAGAGGGCGAGAAACAAAACGCCTCACCCTAAGATTGATAGGACCGATATTAACACGGTCAGGAGGGTGGAACCAAAAAGGTGAGAAGGACCATGTTGGAGGAGTTCCTCATCTTAGTCACCTTTTGGACTGAGCTAGGACACATTGCTAGTATTTCCTCTTCAGGAAATTCATAAAGATCCTGACTGTACACACAACCTTTACTATAGTTAAAGGTGGGATGAGCCTTAACAGTCTCAAACATGCTGTCAGAAGGGCATGGGAGATGTTGCAACATCTTCGCGTGCGTAATATCTTTAGCTCGCACGAGGACCCCCTTCCCATACTTCTTCAGATTCCCCTTAGGAATCGTGCCGATTACTTTGGACAGGTACCGGGAGGCATGGGTGAAATTCCCACGCCCATTTCTATAGTACACCACAAACCAACGTGGATGCGGGATGTAGCGAACTTCTGGAACTGAATTCTCTAAGTAGCTTTCAAAAACATTTGGGATGTAATCCATGTCACTGTCTGAAATATTGCGAGTGGAGAAATTCTGTCTTAAAGCCAGAGCCAGCAAGGGCAGAGATGCTACATGTTCATAAGCCAAACGGGCTTCATCACATGACAGAAACGTTACATAGCAGCGGTTAGAAGGAAAGTCCTTATCATAAACAAGTCGAATGCGAGAACCGTGCCATACACCTTGAGAAGTGAGTGCAAGGCGTGATAAGAAAATGATGGATTAACATTTACCATCAAAGGGAGTCATATGCAGCAGAAATACGTCCCTCAGAAGAACTCCCAGAACAGGAGACTGCTGTGGGAGGCCCTTGTGGAGGGAATCCTCCTCCACTCAGACCTGAAGATGACGTCTCGTGGGCCAGGTCAGCCACCTCACGAGAACCTGAATGTTTTTGTGTTTAACCATAAAAAAGTTACACAAAAATTGGCTCCAGGGCAAGGGAAACCACCTACTGGGACTACAATGAGAGTGAGCGCTGGCTGCCGTGGACGGGGTACCTCGTCCCCTTGCGGACCAGTCGTTTTAGAAAAAAGGCCCCACATGATACGAATGTTTGTCCACGACAGAGCTAAGACCCTCCTCCCAAAGCATCCCAGCCTGGACACCCAACCATCCAGCACAGGACGGCCCCTATTGGGTGATCCCTCCAACGGGTGGCTCTGCTGGTCCACTGACAGCCTACGTAGGAATCATTTAGTCTGGCCCCTCACTGGCGACCTTACTAGCATGGGTAGCCCTCTCCCCCTCGAAAGGGCAGAGCAGGGGCCTAAGCTCCCTCTAGCCTAGCTCGCCAGGTCACAGGGGCACGCCAAGGCGGTTCCCATCTGGGGGGGAGGGAGTGGAAGGCCAATCATTAGTACTACTCACTGGGTTCCATTCCAATAACTGGTCGAATCATCCATACAAAAGGCAGCTTCTTTGAGATTATCCAATAGTTCCGATCTTCTAAGTTCTTCCTAACTTTATGAATGTATCTACAGGCAAGCAGTAAAGGGCCAAAGATACATTAAAGACTGGTTATGATGGAAGGAAGCTGCGACGCTTGGCGGGCGAGGTGACCACTACTGCTCTTGCCGCTGCGAGAGGCGAAGCTTTTCACGATTCCCAGCTTACCACTTCAGAAACAAAAGCATGTCCCTCACTTTCGTAATTAGCTATTGCCAAACTTGAAAAAAAAAAAATCGAAAATGTTCAGCGCACATAATGCGTTTGAAATCTTCATTTACACGAAAGTAGAAGTGAGAATCATGTTAACCAAGGGCTCAGACACCATGATATTCAGGTTCTAGGTGGTTACACCAAAGATGCGCTTGGGTGGTGATTTGGACCTTAATATAGTACCACTATAAATAAAATATGCCTCCGCTGCTAATGGGTGCTAGCTGGACAGCGCTTCCCATATTCTTCAAGTAGACCTACAGGGGCTATAGGCCATAACATAAAAAAAGACTGCATTTTCACGTTGGATAACGAACGCGTTCTTTCACTTTCAACAACATCCAAATGCAAGTAACTGTATCTCCATTTCAGGAATGTCTTCAAGGCGGAAATGAAAAACAAGCCATTCCCAAGTGCGCCTTCTAGGGAATCTTCCTTGGCCGTTGGCTGCACACACACCACCACACCACCACACCACAACAGGTACACAGGCCTGGAGGCTGGAACGCAGTGAAGCCCAAGTAAAGATTTGTGCAGGAAAAGAGAACACAGGACGAAGTACGTATTTTATTTACATTCTTTATAAGTGTAGGTACATAACGATAAGTATCAATTGTACTGAATCTGCTTCAGACATTGTGAAGGAAAACAAAAAGTCACCTCACTTGTTACTCATAAAATTAAAAAGAAAAAAATACTTTAGTCAGCTTAGTTACGAAAGTGTCGTAATATCTCTCACGAAACAAAAATGGAGAAAACCAAAACATGCGGAGAATTCCAGAATTTACCTGTGAAAGGAATGAAAGAATGAACATACTGATTAACTCTTATTTTGAGCAGGTAAACAGAATAAGAATGAGAGAGGAGAATGTTTTGTGCAGCGAGGCTCAGGGAGGGAAGGAAAGCATGCAGTCACCAAGTTAAGACGAGTATTGCCCGTGGACTCGAAGATAACGATACAACATAGGGAAAGGTGCGACGGAGTACAGACTCAAGAAAATTGATTAAAGCAAAAGAGTGGATGAGACAGAGAACCTTTGACCTTACTCATTCAGCAGAACAGTTTGAATGGACTGGAACCTTCCCATCCACAACATTATACAGGAGCCATAATCCACACCAAATTTTTATTGTCTTTCATTTATTTAATTATCTATTTATTTTTCATCTATTCATTTATTTTATGTATGAGAGGCATTGTCCAAAGGCAATAACACACACACACACACACACACACACACACACACACACACACACACATATATATATATATATATATATATATATATATATATATATATATATATATATATATATATATATATATATATATATATATATATATATATATATATATATATATATATATATATATATATATATATATATATATATATATATATATATATATATATATATATATATATATATATATATATATATATATATATATATATATATATATATATATATATATATATATATATATATATATATATATATATATATATATATATATATATATATATATATATATATATATATATATATATACATGAATGAATGATCAGAAAAATATATTGAAATATTTGTATGTACATGCAGTGGGTAGAGTATGCAGTGTAGTAGGTGGATGAGGGAAACCAAGGCCAACAAGTCGCCGTGCGTGACACCGTCGCCACCACGAGACAATCATGGAAAACATTAACAAACACTAAAGCAATTCTACCACACACGACGACGGATGATTTGCAGCATGTAACAACGGTTCAGAACGACACATAAATCACATAACACTCAATATAACGTTTGTATTGTACTAGTGTACTAAGTATCAGTCTGTGATCATTTCACACTGTTCATCCTGCCCTCTCTGCTTAGTCAACCACCGTGCTCAGAAAACATTCCAGTCACTGCAACGCTTCCATCAGTGGTGGTGAGGAGTTCGTTCCCACCATCCTACACCAAACACTGTACTACATTCACCTGAACCTAATTCCTTGTTGTCGATCTGAATGATTTGATCAGTGCATCTGTGTATAGTAGAGGATTCAGAAGAACACCTTCACTAAGAGGTGCTAGTGACTCAGGCTTTTCTTCCATCACGCAATCCCAATTAAGCCGAATCACAGGTTCGGAAGCAGCAAGGACGTGAAATAAAACAAAACTGACCTTCTTTAAATCAAATGATATATTAGAGCAAATATTTCTGGCATTCAGTGACGCTGCGGCGTGAGTGATGGGTGGTGCGGTGCGGTACTACTGTGATAACCCACCTTAGCCCACGCAGTACCCACGCTGGCTTGTCTCCCTACTTCAACCACGTCCCACACACTCCACCACCATCGTACTTATGTCTCTACGATAAAAATAGTTATCTCTATATGATATTTACACTTATTACAAAAACTCTGGCTTCATTTTTTCCCGGAATCGCCTTCCGTATCATCACATTTTGTATATATATATATATATATATATATATATATATATATATATATATATATATATATATATATATATATATATATATATATATATATATATATATATATATATATATATATATATATATATATATATATATATATATATATATATATATATATATATATATATATATATATATATATATATATATATATATATATATATATATATATATATATATATATATATATATATATATATATATATATATATATATATATATATATATATATATATATATATATATATATATATATATATATATATATATATATATATATATAGATCATATAGACTCATTGCACTTCCTTCACCGAAGGCACACACCGTGTTTACATCAGATTCTGTGTGGCCCTGTCATAAGTATAGCCTCAAGCCACCTTCAGCAACTTTGCTTCAGTGATTGGCCCCACTGTGCACTGTTGGGGGCCTCATTGAATAGTGGAGTCGTTCGCCTCACGTGGCTGCAAGTGTTTCACCTCCTGTGACGCTTCATTTGTCGACGAAGACCTCGGGAAGCTCATGGCACTCTGGCATGACGGCGGCGTCAGAGAAAGAAACCTGTGACATCATTGTCTTGTCATTGAGCTCCTCCACTACCGCCTTGCCTCGTGCTTTCCCGCGCTCTGAAAACAAATAGACAGAGACGTCATAACACATGTGTGAATGAAGTATTTCGATCACAGACACTGTATTAGTGGAGGTGCTTGGAGACGCGTGAGTAGATAAGAAGCATGGTTGATAGGGCAAGGCGACGCAGGCAGTCCTCAAAATGTGTGAAGAGAAGAGCATAATTTCATTCAGCAAGAGCAAGGCAAGCAAAGAAAAGAACAGCGTGAATTAGCAACGGTAAATACTGGAAGTGTATGTGGTATGTACTGTACTCACATGCATGGTAGGATGAAGGTGCACGCACGGCCATGCAAACACTTAGTCCTGGTACGCCGGGTTTTCGAAGCCATACTGGTGTGTCTCAGCGTGTTTGGATGACTCATCCCGAGAGCCTTCCTCTATACTCTCATGAGACGTGAAGGAGGTAGAGTGAGTGATATTAGGAACACGGGGATGAGAAGAGGAAATGTAACTCTGTTCATGCTGTAAAGGACGGTCACACTGATTTTTGCTAGAACTTGAAGAATGAGAAGCAGGTGGGAAAGAGAAGGATAAGGAAGAAAGACTAGCACTTGTAGACTTTGTATCTAAACGTGTTTCGGAAGAACTTGAAGTTATCTCTATCTTGGAACAGCTATCTGTAACAGCACCAATGTGTCCCGAATCAGAGTCTCCTCCCACAGACGTTAGGAAACCTTGCTGTGAAGATGCAGGAGAGTCATGCTGAGTAGCCTTTAGTAGTGTTGTCCGAGGGATGGTGCTTGGTGTGATTTGACTCCAAGCTTGAGGGCACCTGGCAGCTTCAAAACACTTCATTGGCTCAGCAGTAGAGTAACTTCCGTCACTGTGTGGCCGCTGCTGAATACTGACTGGTGTCATCTCAGTAGCTGGCTTGAGAGTCTCGATACTCTGGCTGTGTGGGATCTTGCTCACTCGAAGAAGCTCGGGCGTGTTAGTTCTCGACTTCGTTGTGATGGTTGCTTTCTTACTCAGTCGAGTTTTCACACCTTCTTCCCTTTTGTTGTGTTTGAGTTGCGGCGAGTCGAGGTGAAGGAGGTGGTCGACAAAGTCCTGAGAGCACTCGTCTTCTTCCCGGACCTCTTTTGATATGTTGTTGTCTGCCAGAACTTCCAAAGCAAGCAATGTGTTTCGTTTTGTGTTCCTCTTTGTTTGACAATCAAAGCAATTGAGTTTATGGGTCGCCTTAAGCCTCCTGCACTCCTCACAGGAGTCAGGACAGTCTGGTTTGCCTTGCGCGGTACTAAACAAGTTGATAAACGCCACGATTTCCAGAAGACAATAGTCAAAGGATTTCTTAAAAGAATTAACCAGGTGTAGAGAGTGGCGGGAAGGGTGTGGGTGGTCAGAAGAGGGGGCGGATGGTGGTGATGGTGGTGGAGGGCTGGCCTGGGACATGCAACTGTGGCACCTGATGGACTCATACCTGTGGCAGTGCGCGTTCTTGTCCATCTCTGTAGGGAGGAGAGCAAGCATGCTGGTTATTGTGTGCGATGACGCCCCACTTCCTGTAACTATACTGTACTATTGACAAACCAAAGTCAGAGAGTTACAGGTCATCCCGTCCACAGGAAGGAAGGCGGCACGCGGACACCTGCGCTCTGACAGGTGGCCACAGCTCCTTGTATTGCCCCAAACAGGAATCACTCATCACGCCACGCCATGGCCGACCCTCCCCCAGGGGTGATGGAATTATCTATTCTTGCTTCTCACCTTCAGTCATACTGGCTGTGCAGTACAACGCCTCTCCCCTCTACCACCAACTTCCATCATGCACTGCCTACTGCTTGCCGCAAAAACAACAATAATAATGACAACAGTCTATAACAATCAATGATAATGATGATGATAATAATAATAATAATAATAATAATAATAATAATAATAATAATAATAATAATAATAATAATTATAATTATATAATTATTATTTTTTCATTATCATTATTCTTCTTCTTCTTATTATTATTATTACTATTATTACTATTATTACTATTATCATTATTATCATTATTATTATTATTATCATTATTATTATTATTATCATTATTATTATAAATATTATTATTATTATTATTATTATTATTATTATTATTATTATTATTATTATTATTAGCATTATTATTGTTATTATTATGATCATTATTACTATCAACATCATCATTATTATCATTAGTAATTGTGATCATCAACAGTTGAAGCAGAGATCATCATCATCACCATCATCATCATCATCATCATCATCTTCATCAAAACTCATGAAGCATTAAAAAGAAAATAATGAATCACACAATTGAGGAGCGCGAGTCTCTAAACTCCAAGGGTGAATTTGAGGAAGCTGTGAGAAGTGTGGAGTGTGTCTGAGTGTGAGTGTGTGGAGGAAGGGAGGAGGGAGGGAGAGGTTGGCGTTGTGACACTGTGGTGGAAGAAAGCGTTGGTGTACAGTGTGGTGGTGCAGGTGAGGGTGAACAGCGAGAAGTGTGAGGTGTGTCTGAGATGAGAAGTGTGAGGTGTGTCTGAGATGAGAAGTGTGAAGTGTGAAGTCTGAGATGAGAAGTGTGAGGTGAGAAGTGTGAGGTGTGTCTGAGGTGAGAAGTGTGAAGTGTGAAGTCTGAGATGAGAAGTGTAAGGTGAGAAGTGTGAGGTGTGTCTGAGGTGAGGGTGAACAGCGAGAAGTGTGAGGTGTGCCTGAGGTGAGAAGTGTGAAGTGTGAAATCTGAGGTGAGAAGTGTGAGGTGAGAAGTGTGAGGTGTGTCTGAGTGTGAGTGTGTGGAGGGAGAGAGGGAGGGAGAAAGGGAGAGAGAAGTTGGCGATGTGACACTGTGGTGGAAGCGTTAAGGCGGCGTCACACTAGCACTTTTCCGTCTTTTTTTTCCGTCAATTTTCTGACGACTGACAACTTTTGCAGACGGTGGCCGTCACACACAAGCTTGCTTCCGCCTTTGCCGCGCTTGTCGATTGTAAACAAACATGGCTCCTCATTCACCCCAGCAAGCCGCGGCTTTTTTGCACCTTATAATGTAATCAGCTGTTCTGTGATCCCAAAGGCAACGGTGACCTCTAATACTCTCTATGAGAAATTCGTCAGTGTGTTTTGTCCACTGCTCATCTTGGTCAGCTACTTGGAAGTTGCCTTGGAAATATTCAAAAGCATCGCACATTCGCACTCCCCTGGAAATGTACACAAACAACTGAGGAACTTTTCATTGCTAGGCTAGAAGAAAAAAAATATGTAAAAATATGTATACAAACATATATTCACCAACTCATTTAAATTTCATGCCATGATAATAGCATTCTTCCGTTTAACAAAAAAATATTTTTTTTAATAAAAGTGTTGATTAGAAACCATAGTTCTTATTTTGACTAAAAATTGGCGCTAGACGAAAACGATGCGTTCCGTCTGACTCAAGACGACGGAAAAAGTTGACGGAAGAGTAAAAAGACGACGGAAATCGCCTGAGACGACGGAAAAAGTGCTAGTGTGACGCCGCCTTTAGTGTACACAGTGTGTTGGTGGAGGTGAGGGTGAACAGCGACAGTGACACTCATGCAAAAAACACACTCCTGAGTTGTATGGCACTGTAGGTACATTCAAAAGCCACAAATGACACACACATCAGGGTCAGTTCATGCAAATAATGTCAGGAATCATAGAACACGGCAAAGTTACCTCTTATCCAAAAAAAATATGTCAAAAGTCTGTCATTTGGTTTAAGAATTGCATAGTGTGTTGTACGGTGACAGTTGTGCTTTTAACCCTTTCAATACTGAGACACATTTTTACCTTGAGATTTGTAAGCAATTAGACCATTATATAGACATTAGGAAGAGTATATGGAGGTCAGAAGATTAATGGCCACAGTCTTCTCTATTTTAATCCCCTAAATAAGTTTTTGAAGCTGTATAAAATCACTAGACAGTAAGCAGAATGAATACGGAAACGCGTCATGGTACTCAAGGGGTTAAATATATATTGAAACAAACAAACAAACACACACACACACACACACACACACACACACACACACACACACAATCTAGAAAGGCCAGGAGATTTTAGTATGTCCTACACAGCGTGACAAATGTGTAAACCTGTGTAGTCTATTCACCTATTGCACCAAGGATGTAGCTATTACGCCAGATGTAAGCTGTACGTAAATCACACACACACACACACACACACACACACACACACACACACACACACACACACACACACACACACACACACCAGACCTAAGCTGCACGTGTCCCATTTCGTTGGCCCATTCAGAGTCTCTAGGTTGTTGTTTGTCCCGAGAATATCTTAACGAAGTCTTTCCACGAGAAGACGCTCGCCAGTACTAGTTCCCAAAATCCTGTACCGATGCTCGACAGGAAAGCAGCTTTGTACACTTATCTTTTTTTTATTCCTTTTTTTCCTTCTTTCTCTTTTTTTCCTCCTCCTCCTCCTCTTCCTCCTCCTTCTTTCCTCCTCTTCCCTCTTCTTTCCTCCTCCTCTTTTTCTCCTCTTTTCCTCTTTTTTCTCCTCATCCATATCCTTCTTTCACACATCCTTTTGTTATTAGTCTATCTTCCTTTTCTTTCTCCTAGTATTCCTCCTCCTCTTCCTGCTCCTCTTCTCCTCCTCCTTTTCTTCTCTTCTCCTCCTCTTTCTCCCCTTGCATATCCTTTTTTCATATCCTTTTGCTATTAATTTATCTTCCTTTCTTTCTCCTTGCATTACTCCTACTCCTCTTCCTCCTCCTCCTCCTCCTCCTCCTCCTCCTCCTCATCATCATCATCATCATCATCATCATCATCATCATCATCATCATCATCATCATTATCATCATCATTATTATCATCTATCTCTGCTAACGGTATACATTAAGCCGCTTTCCTTCCTCGGTCTGTGTAAGCTTCTATGGTCAGTGGCGCCCTCAGTTCTCTTCTTCCAATGACAATGAAAGAGAAAAGAGCATCGAAATTAAATGAAAGACACACTATTCTTGGTGTACTATGGGAGACCTATTACTGGTTTAATGAGAATATTATCGTGATAGCTTTGTTGTGTGTGTGTGTGTGTGTGTGTGTGTGTGTGTGTGTGTGTGTGTGTGTGTGTGTGTGTGTGTGTGTGTGTGTGTGTGTGTGTGTGTGTGTGTGTGTCCAGATGTCCAACTCACCGGTATGGGACGAGGTGAGAGAGGGAAGGCGGGGTCTTTTGCATAATAGCACTGTCTTATACGCTTGTCGGTACTGGCGGTTCATGATGACATAAATGACAGGATTGATGCAGGACGATACGTAGATAAGCACGTAGCCCAGGACGTGCAGACCTGAGGGAAGGCAAACAGTGTAAGGCATCGCATCTCCACCACCGTAACTCACTACAACACGTGAACAAAATTTAATATAAAGAAGCCACTAATGCCTGTCACTACGCCCATGTCACTTCCTTATCTCTCCCCTCCTTCCCAGTCAAAGCCACGCTCCACCCCACGCCCCGCCTGTCACTGAACAAAAAAACATAAGAAAAGAGGGAAACTGCAAGATGTCAGGCCTACACGTCTCAGTATGAACAAAGCTGCCTAAATCCATCTATCATCCCCATACATAAATCTATCTAATCTTTTAAAGCTCCCTATTGAATCAGGGCTAACAACAACACCACTGTGTCAGTTCCACTCATCAACCACTCTGTCAGAGAACTAGTTTCTTCCCATTTATCTCTTATAGACCAGAACTTTTGAAGATTAAGCCCCATTATTTTTGGTTCTATCTCTGTTACTGATCCTAAAAACTTCATTCATGTCCCCTTTGATGTAAACCCTATACCACTTAAATACTTTTATCAGGCCTCCCTCTTAACTTACTATAAGGAATGCAAATTAAGTTTCTTCAATTTCGCTTCATAGGGAATATCCATCATCCCTTGCACCTTTTTAGACATCCTCCTTTGCACTAATTCTGATAGGTCTATATCCTTCCTATAATGTGGGGACCAGAGCTGTACCGCATAATCTACATGTGTCATGACTATTTTATGCATTTTCGGTAGTGATGTTTTATCAACAAGGAAACAAACAAGGTGGTGAGAACACGTGCCTGGGTAGTCCACTGTCTTGTCCAGGTTCTTGACGAGTGTGATGGGCAGGTACGTGATGAGGAACGCGATGAAGATAATGAGGACCATCTTGGTTATCCGCCACTCATTCCTCCGCCGCCTCACCTCTCTCTCCATCTGTGTGTGGCATGATCATCAAGGTGACTGGTAACAAGGAAGGAAGGAAAGAAGAAATATGCAGATATTACTCAGTTTGCCTCTCTCTCTCTCTCTCTCTCTCTCTCTCTCTCTCTCTCTCTCTCTCTCTCTCTCTCTCTCTCTCTCTCTGAGCCACCCACCTTGCCCGCCATGCGTGGTTGGGGCTGCAGGGAGGGGCCGTGGTGGGCGCCGTTCACGCTGCGGGAGCTGTGTTGCCGCATACGCTTTTCAGACCTGGAGCAGAGTAATGGTAACAATGACGGTAGTCAGTATTGTGAGTGATGGCTATACAATCATAACATTGATGATGGTCATTACTATCATTATTATTATTATTACTGATGATGATGATGGTGTCATTTATGTTGTTTTTGTTGTCGTTCATTCTTTTGCCCATTTAGATTTTGATACAGAGTATTTTTTGGATACAAGCTTTATTACCGTCCCGCCAGGAGAGCAAATCACACTTTCCCGTCTCCCACAGTACACTGTATCTGTTCAGTGCATGGTGAACAGGAGTCACCTAGCGTGAAGGAAGATATATCCGACACTCCTTCCTTGACTGGCGTGGGTCTCTGGTTTAGGATGTTTCTGTTGTAAGGTCAGCGTGCAAGCCGCCACAACGTCCCTAAGGATGCCACTTAAACAAAACAGTTACTTGGATGCGTACTTATGGATGACGTAAAAGATGAGGGAGTAGCAGATGATGATGATGATTGCTGGCACGCAGAACCCGAGACCAAACAGCACCTGCTTCGGCGACTTGTTCTCCTCGTCGATGATGGAGCACGTCTGCAGGCGCGGGTCGAAGCCGAACCTCCCTATAGGATGGCACAGGGAACCGTCAGAGCATTGCAAACACTCTTCATCCCTCGTAATGATGGTTACACTCACTCCCGACATTACTGCCATAAACTCAATACACACTAATGTCTTGTCTGGTCATGTCAATATTTAGTTAAGGATGCAATAACACATATGCACACACTGACACACACACACACACACACACACACACACACACACACACACACACACACACACACACACACACACACTCGCACACACACACACACACACACACACACTAACACACATACACACACACACACACACACACACACACACACCCCACTTGCTGAGCAATGTTGGCAGCAGCATGACGAAGGCGAACACCCAGCAGAAGGCGATCATGAGAGCGATCCATCCCTTGCGGTACACCAACTTGTACACGCTGAAGTGAGCGATCATGATGTACCTGGAAACGGTGCAGGAACTTGTGCTAGATCAAGGTCTTAAAAACCAACAATGTAAACAGAAATCATGTGAAGATAAATAAATAAATAAATAGATAAATAAACAAATAATCAAATGCGAAATAAAGATGTAAACAGAAAAATTCAATGTACTTTAATACAGAAATGGATATTCAGTCGTAGTCGCGTCATTTCAAATTTCCAAGGGGAGGATATGAAACTTTCAGCGTCCTGTCTGAACAACAACACTAGAAAAACAATGGAAACGTTCTTGTACTATTTCCAAGACCATGATTACTCTCTGCTTGTTTCTTTGTTAATTTCTGGCAAGGACATTTTCTGTTATCATTTCATTCTATCACACAGAGACAGTTTTGTGCAGCTATTACTTTATATTTATGCTTAGTGAAATGTGTCTTGAGGGTGTTAATGAGTTCACTTCTAAACGCAATGTTGTGTGTACGTTTCAGAATATGGGATATAAATAGCTACAGGATATATAAACAAGAAAAGACACTGAAAGACACTACAACACTGTGCACTCACTCAAACGTTATAATCCTTAAATTCCAAAAACTCTCATATATGTGTTATTCAC
>NC_059275.1:9447484-9454984 GCF_017591435.1 Portunus trituberculatus
GTAAAATTGTAATAAAAATATTAATTATATCAACAACAACAATGATATGGGAAAACAGAAGGAAGAATAGCAATATCATTAATTCTTCTTCCTATCCCATAACTAATAAACTTGGTGATTGGTTACGTAGAGATGAAGGATTTCCATATCAACTCCACGGAGACAATTCTATCGTTCCAAGGCGCACAAACAGACACACAGAGAGAGGTGGAATGCTGATCTTTCTATAGTTTTCCTCACTTTCTGAGAGCGAACAAAACGGCGAGCATCGGTTACCCTACTAAACTGACCCAATCAGACTGAGAACCACAAACATGCATCTTTGTAACTAGACAGTCTTGAAGAGAAGGATGACATGTGGACGTACGAGTACCTCTATAGCGAAAACAAATGTACAAAATCACATACACACACACACACACACACACACACACACACACACACACACCATCTGCCTTTTCTGCCTCCCACACAACATCAGGACAAAAATTATACATCCTCGGAAAAATAAGAGGCGACATCCTAGACCTCCTCACGACAGACACTCTGGGTGCAGCTGCATGACCACCATCTCTCCGCAGGAAATGGAATGATAACACAATGATACAAATATAGGGACGGTGAAATGGTAAAAATAGTTATGGGGCGTCTTGAAACTTGAAGGTAAAGAATGTAGAATGGTAGAGAGAGAGAGAGAGAGAGAGAGAGAGAGAGAGAGAGAGAGAGAGAGAGAGAGAGAGAGAGAATTAAAAAGAACAAAAAGTGAAACGTAGAAAAGAAAACGACCATATCTAGTTTATGTAAGTTTTCCTGTTCAAATACAATAAAAGAGTGTAATCTTAATTCGCAGAAAGTAATGTTAGTAGAAGTGACTTGGATGTCATGAGATAGAAGAATCATTTGTCACAAGCAAATTATTGACAAAAAGGATAAGAAACAGCACACAGACACACACACACACACACACACACACACACACACACACACACACACACACACACACACACACACACACACACACACACACACACACTCTCTCTCTCTCTCTCTCTCTCTCTCTCTCTCTCTCTCTCTCTCTCTCTCTCTCTCTCTCTCTCTTCCGCTGCCGGCCGTGACGTGACGTGACAGGTCGTGACTCACAGCGGATCTTGTCGTGCCACCAAGAGCTTAGTGACTTTGAGCTGGCGAGTGGCCAAAACTACACAAGATTTAGCCTCATTTACAGGTTTCTGAAATGCTAATGATTAACCAACGTAATCACGGAACAATCATGGATACAATCGGTTTCAATCATTTCCAAAAAAAACTAAAGACACGTTTGCACTTAATCTCTGGAGTACCAAGACGCGTTTCCATGTTCATTCTGCTTACTATTTGGTGATTTTATACAGCTTCAGAAACTTAAGTGGGAAATCAAAATAGTAGAGACTGTGACCATTAATCTTCTGACCTCCATAGACCACCTAATGTCAATAAAATGGTCTAATCGCACACAAATCTCAAGGTCAAAATGTGTCCCTGTACTGAAGGGGTTAAACCTGAATTCACATGTTGTAAGGAAAGGCCGATTAGCGCCAAACGGAAGTATACTGTATGGTGTAAACTGTAGAGTAACCACCGTACAAAGAAGGCTCGTAATTGTAAAGGTTGTATTTCCCCGACTAGAGCCTTACAAAGACAAAAAAATTTCCTTTTTTCTTGCTTACCGGAAGGGCCATGCAGCAATCGTGTAACCCTTTGTTAACTCTTTGAAGGAAGGAAATTAGCAAAGGTGCGTTCACGTCAGAAGTATTTCCGAGACGGAGTTAATTGGGTAGGCTCCACTGTGCTCTTGAGGAGGATCAGGCGAGGAAGTGGGACAGTAGGATGTGAACAATGAGGCAGCAGTGGTGGTCATCCCTCGCCCTATAGCACCTACACCAGTTTTGCCTCGTCCCACTACCCACACTGAGGCTGCTACTCACCTACACACCCACGCACACCCACGCTTCACTTCCTTTACGATCTGTCATGCAACGGAGGCCTCTAACAACCCATCCCTGCCCACCAAGCACCTAGCAATTCACTCCTTGCTACTCACACGGCTTTCCTCACTCGATCTTTCCTTCCACTACTGACTACACATCAAACTTCCACCACTGTATGCCTGTCACGCTCCTTTTATTCCTTCCTGCTGCTCCCCGTCGCCCGCCAATGACCCGACAGTACCAACACCGCTGCTGCAAATTCAAGACGACCACTTCATCCACAGGAGTCTTGTTTTCACTCTGCCAATCATGTCCTGAGTTCACGTGACCACTGCATTCATTTTTTTTTTTTTACCTCCATTACGCAAGAGAAGGAGGAGGAGGAGGAGGAGGAGGAGAAGTAGGAGGTGGTTGTGGGGTTGCTGGCAGTGATGATAATAGAGGTGGAGCAGCAGCATTAGGAGGAGTAAAAAAAAACACAGTAAACACTTAATAGGATCAAGAAGAGGAATGAGAAGGACGAGGAGGTAAAAGAGACGTTCAAAAAACAGGTAAATACTTAGAATGAATAGAACAAGGAGAAAAAAAACAAGAATGAAAGGGAGGAGCAAAATGAGAAGGAGAAGGAGGACAACGAGAAGAGCATAATATAAAAGTGAGGAACTAGAATGAAGAGAAAAAACAAGGGGGAGAATGAGAACGAGGAGAGAGGGGGAAAGATGAGAGCGAATCAAGAAGAGGAGAAGGAGAAGAAGAAGGAGAGCAGGACATGAGAGAGTGGAGAGTGAGGCGCCACACCCCATGATCATATAGCTTGGAACAACAAACACCGTCCATAACCAGATGTAGTTGGCCTGCCTGCACCCTCGCCCCCTCTCCGTCACTCCTTCAAGTAAACCGTGAACCACAACACACACAGAGAGAGAGAGAGAGAGAGAGAGAGAGAGAGAGAGAGAGAGAGAGAGAGAGGGGAGGGATGGTGGGTGATGAGGAGCACACAGGGAGGAATAATGGACAAAAGGAAGTGTGGCAGAAGAGAAAGAGACTGCAATGGAGGGGAGTGACAGGCAGGAGACAGTGAAGGGCGAGATGATGAATTAGCAGTCTCACCTTCTTCAGTTACAACACAAGAAAGGAGAAAAAGAAGAAGAACCGAAGAAGAAGAAGAAGGAGAAGAGAAAGAAAAAAGCTTTAGCCATGTGTTACTGAGGATTAATGCCACATGTCCACACACACACACACACACACACACACACACACACACACACACACACACACACACACACACACACACACACACACACACACACACTGATAGATGGCACCTGTCCCCTTCTAACACCCCAACAAACACCCCACCACACACAAACAAACACACACACACACACACAAACAACAATGAGCAGTCTAAGCAGGTAAGAGGAACTGGACATAAAAGCAGGAGCAGGAGGAGGAGGAGGAGGAGGAGGAGGAGGAAGGAGGAAGGAGAACCACAGGGGTCACGGGAGGCGGAAGGCGGGGGAGAGGAGGACACCAAGAGCAGCAAGTGGGTACATCCTGCCCTACCCTGGCCCCCTGTCGCCCACCCTACACCTCCCCTGCCTCTCTTGCCCCCTGCCCCCTACCAATCCCTCCTCCCAAGCCGCGATTTGGGAGAGAAGGGACAAGGGAAAGAGCCAGGCCGGTAATAGTGATGTAGAGAAGTAATGGCCCCCCTCGCTTCCGTCAGTAGAGAGAGAGAGAGAGAGAGAGAGAGAGAGAGAGAGAGAGAGAGAGAGAGAGAGAGAGAGAGAGAGAGAGAGAGAGAGAGAGAGAGAGAGAGAGAGAGAGAGAGAGAGAGAGAGAGAGAGAGAGAGAGAGAGAGAGAGAGAGAGAGAGAGAGAATATTAAGTGCGTCAACAATTTTCAACGTATTATATTTTACTTGGAAATTGTGTGTGTGTGTGTGTGTGTGTGTGTGTGTGTGTGTGTGTGTGTGTGTGTGTGTGTGTGTGTGTGTGTGTGTGTGTGTGTGTGTGTGTGTGTGTGCGGTCAACATTACAATGAAGTGTAGTGACGTTGAACCAAGAACCAACGACCACCAACACAAAACACACTAAAACGAGGAGACCGGCCTCGCACCCACGTAAACACAGCGGAAGTGACCTCACCACTGGCCAGGTTATTGTCTTCTTGGTGAGAGAGAGAGAGAGAGAGAGAGAGAGAGAGAGAGCTATAATGTTCTTGTCATCAATTAATGTTTTGGGCGTGTCAGCAAAAACAGCATTCCGTCATCACACGAATAATAATCACACACACACACACACACACACACACACACACACACACACACACACACACACACACACACACACACACACACACACACACACACACACACACACACACACACACACACACACACACACACACACACACACTTACCTGAGTTATTGGGTGCCGGATGTGGCGGGATATCCAAGTTTAACAAAGACCTTCCCGAGGACTTCCACGTTACTTCATGATAGTGTAGCGTGGCCCCAGCGATGAAGGTGACGATAACTGCCCGAGCGTCACTTTCACTCAGTTGCAGTCAATGCTTGTTTGCAGGTACAAACTTTCCTCAAATGAGTGTTAGTCTTTCTCTCCGTCCGTGTCTTTGAGTGAAACAAAAGCGACCTGGGTTTCTTTCCTTGGATAGATAACCTTCAAGATGATTACCAAGTGAAAAGAGAGAATAGGGCGAGTGAGTGAGTGAGTGAGTGAGCGGGTGAAGAGGAGGTGACTGTCACGGTCTTCAGTAGTACATCCGCTGAGAGGAAGTCTTCACTGTCCCTTTCCCGCTCTGGATCACTCTCCTTGACCTCCCTCTCGTCCTCGTCCTCGTCCGTCCTCGCACAGCCTGCACACGATGAGAAAACAAACATTAGCTGGTGGTGGTGGTGTCGGTTTTCCAGTCGCCACTCACCGCTTGGAGTGGCCACATACTCGCAGCTTGTGCCAGCCACCAACAAGTAAACACCAAAACAACACGTGTAAATAAATTGGCCAACTCAAGTGTTTACAAACGAGATGCAAGAGGAAGACTAAGTAGGCGAGTTAGTTGATTTTTATATTAGGCATATGTTTATAAGATTTGTCCCTCCCCCCTGTCTCTCTCTCTCACTACCCCAGACATCCCAGAAGACATGAGGCGCCAAGCCACTCAATGCGGGTAGCGATTCTCACTTGTCTCAATAATCACTGTTCCGGCGCCGGCCAGGATACCCAACCCCGCCGCCCTCCCTGTCGCCTGCCTGCCCAGGGCCCACTGCCCACCACCTCCCTGTCCCTCCCAGCCATAACTCTGCGCCGCGCCTCTCCACGCCTTCTCACCACCCATGGCTACACAGATCACGACGAGGCTGTGAAGGAATAAAACATAGTACAATGCGCTGCTCTTCATCAAACTCACGGATGGAAAGTTAAAAATGGAGACAGGAAAGATGGAGAGGAAAACAAGAGGAAGAAGAGGTGGAAGGGAAGTGTCCTTTCAGTCATTCAATAAGAGAGTGGCAGAGAGAATCTGTTACACTTCCGACCTTGATTGACAATGGACAGAGAAGGAAAAGGATACGGGAAGGGAATATAATAAAGACCACAAATGAATAATTAACCCTCTCAATACCGGGACGCATTTTTACCTTGAGTTTTGGGTACGATTAGAAGATTTTATTTTCATTAGGAAGGGTCTATGGAAGTCAGAAGATTAATGGCCAGAGTCTTCAATATTCTAACCCTCCACGTAAGTTTCTGATGCTGTATAAAATCCCCAAATAGTAAGCACAATGAATACGAAAACGTGTAATGGTTCTGAAGGGGTAAGTCCTGTCCTCGAGATACGAACGCCAGCAGTAAATACAACGTCATGGGAGGCAAACAAGGCAACAGAAAGCATCAAAAAGTCATGCAAATGTAACTCTGGGGTAATCTGTGTTAAGTCATGGATATAAAGGCAGAAATAAAGAATAAAAGTGCACATCATCAGTAAGACTTAACTTAACATGAAAGAAATGTGTAAGAAAGGAAGCTTAAATCACGAACTTAACACTCAGGTCTTTCTGTTGCTGTATTTTTTTTTTTTACCTTAGTTTTACTTTTATTATTATCATTATTATTATTATTATTATTATTATTATTATCATTATTATTACTATTATTATTATCATTATTATCATTATCATTATTATTATTTTCATTATTGTTCTTATCATTATTATTATTATTATTACTATTAATAATAAAAGTATTATTATCATTATTATTATTATTATTATTATTATTATTATTATTATTATTATTATCATTATTATTATTATTATTATTATTATTATTATTATCATTATAGTTATTATCAGGTACAGCCTCCTCTCCATTACACTGATTCTGCTTTATCCATACTTTTAGCAGTTTGGTTGTTTTCATAGCTTTGTGAAGATGACTTTAGCAGACACACACACACACACACACACACACACACACACACACACACACACACAGAGAGAGAGAGAGAGAGAGAGAGAGAGAGAGAGAGAGAAAGAAAGAGAAAGGTTGCGGAAGATTGGGAATGAAGAAGGTGCAGGAAGTAAAAGAGACACACAGAGAGACACAACGAGACTTGTTTACACATTTGTCTTTCTGTCCAGCGCCACATGCAGCGCTGACAGAGTAGCTACAGCACACTGAGTGCGTGCATACTAATTACACTGGCAAAGGTGAAGCGATCAGTCTTGCCTACTCCATTTGTTCTGACTCTTGCTCCGAATAAGATCAGAAGAGTATTCTCTGACTAAGAAATAAGACCCAGACGACCACAACGCCCACGACCACAACAACAGTGACTACCACATCAACCATTACCACCGTGACAACGACTCCGAGAAAAAAAAATTGATTACAACAATATCAAAAATTTTCCAAGGAAACAAAACAGTAACAGTAAAAGTAACAGGAGCAGCAGCAACGATGGATATAGTAGTAGTAGTAGTAATAGTAGTAGTAGTAGTAGAAGTAGAAGTAGTAGTAGTAGTAGTAGTAGTAGTAGTAGTAGTAGTAGTAGTTATTGTTGTTGTTGTTGTTGTTGATGTTGTAGTGATTGCTATTGTCATTACTGTTGTCGTTGTTGTTGATGCAATTGTAATTACTGTTGCTGTTGTTATTGTTGTTGTTTTGTTCCTGCTGCTGTTGCTGCTGCTGCTGTTGTTGTTTTGTTGTTATAACTAAAGTTGTAGGAGTAGATGTTGTTTTTATAATTGCTGTTCTTAGTGGTAGTGGTGTACTTGTAGTCATTGGTGTTGTTGTTATTGTTGTTGTTATTGTTGTTGTTGTTGATGATGATGATGATGATGATGATGTTGCTGTTGCTCCTGCTGCTATCATTATAGAAGTGGTAGTAGTTGTAAACGTATAAGTAGAAATAGGAGCAGCAGCATGAGCAGCAGTAATATAAGTAGAAATAGTAGCAGGAGGAGAGATAGTTCTAATGATTATGATGATCATCATGATCATGATGATA
>NC_059275.1:9457484-9477484 GCF_017591435.1 Portunus trituberculatus
GACATAAGAAATACAGCAAAGGGAGCAGATAACACCTCTACTGTCACCTGCTACATCATCTGAACCACTCAACACCTTTGCTCCCGGACACACAGCGGGGCAGGACACGTCAAGCAGACACCCTTCTAATCACCTACTACATTATACCGTTGCACTGATAGGCTCTTTTCTCGGCACTCATAACTAACACGCTGAGCCCTCCCGATGCCCTACACTCGTGGACTATCGCGCAAACTCACGGCTCTTAAGTCACTCACACAACGTAACACTCACAAAGTTACTAGTTCACCAGAGCAGGTCACGCACGCATGCCTGCAGACTCATGCAGAATCCCTAAGCTTATCCAAACACACACACACACACACACACACACACACACATGGCCCGGTAGCTTAGTGGTTAGAGCACTGGCTTCACAAGCCAGAGGACCGGGGTTCGATTCCCCGGCCGGGTGGAGATATTTGGGTGTCTCCTTTCACGTGTAGGCCCCTGTTCATCTAGCAGTGAGTAGGTACGGGATGAAAATCGAGGAGTTGTGACCTTGTTGTCCCGGTGTGTGGTGTGTGACTGGTCTCAGACCTATCCGAAGATCGGAAATAATGAGCTCTGAGCTCGTTCCGTAGGGTAACGTCTGGGTGTCTCGTCAGAGACTGCAGCAGATCAAACAGTGAAAAAACAGTGAATTACACACACACACACACACACACACACACACACACAGGAATGCATTACCAGAGGAAGTAGAGTGTGCAAATGGTATGCACAAAAAAAATATATATAATTTTGCTTTGGAAAACGGAACGTAACGAGTTTGACTCACACACGCAATAAAAAAAAAACTTAAAAAATAGTAAATAGAAAAAAAAACGTAAATATATCTATTCCCCCAAGTTATTATCTGTGTATATGTTGACCATTTTGTTGTTAAGGTTGATTAGTTACAACTACGGACGGAGTGATACACAGAAACATAGAAAGAACAGTGATTACCGTTTTTTTTTTTTTTTTTTAAGCTATATAATCTTTCAAAGAGATTTTATAAGGCCCAAAATGATAAAAGAGTGACCACAGTTTTGTTCTATATATGTCAGAGAATCAATTGTGAAAAGGAGGAGCTTGTAGTGAAAGGCATGAAAACTACATACAATTTTCCGTACCTGATCTAGACTGTGAGACGCTACACCACCCACCACAACACAACACAACACAACTCAACACAGCACAAACACAACACAACACAACACAACACAACACAAAACAACTTAACACAACGCAACACAACTCAACACAACACAACACAACACAACACAACACTAAACAACACAACACAACTCAACACAACGTAACACAACACAACTCAACTCAACACAACGTAACACAACACAACTCAACACGACGCAATACAACACAACACAACACAACACAACACAATACAACACAACTCAACAACACAACACAACACAACACAACACAACACAACACAACAACAACAACGCAACACAACTCAACACAACACAACACAACTCAACACAACACAACGTAACACAACACAACTCAACACGACGCAATACAACACAACACAACACAACACAATACAACACAACTCAACAACACAACACAACACAACACAACTCAACACAACACAACGTAACACAACACAACTCAACACAACACAACACAACACAACACAACACAACACAACACAACACAAAACAACACAACTTAACACAACGCAACACAACGCAACACAACGCAACACAACACAACTCATCACAACACAACACAATACAACACAACTCAACAACACAACTCAACACAACACAACACAACTCAACTCAACACAACGTAACACAACACAACTCAACTCAACACAACTCAACACAACGCAATACTCGTACAACACAACACAACACAATACTACACAACACAGCACAAACACAACACAACACAACACAACACAACACAACACAACACAACACAACACAACACAACACAACTTAACACAACGCAGCACAACTCAATACAACTCAATACAACTCAACACAACACAACACAACTCAACACAACTAAACTCAACTCGATACAACACAACACAACACAACACAACACAACACAACACAACACAACTCGACTCGATACAACGAAACAACGAGCTCAACAGAACACAACACAACACAACACAACACAGCTTAACACAACGCAACACAACTCAACACCGCAACATAACACAGCACAACACAACACACACACGTCTTCAGCTTGAGGCAGAGAGTAACAAACATACGAATCATTTTAAATATGCTCAAGAAAATCCAAGAAAAGCAATCATAGTTCATCAAGGGAACTCTAAACAACACACACACACACACACACACACACACACACACACACACACACACACACACACACACCGCGTAGTGTAGTGGTTAGGACGCTCGACTCACAATCGAGAGGGCCGGATTCGAGTCCCGGCGCGGCGAGGCAAATGGTCAAGCCTCTTAATGTGTACCTCCTGTTCACCTAGCAGTAAATAGGTACGGGATGTAACTCGAAGGGTTGTGGCCTCGCTTTTCTGGTGTGTGGAGTGTGTTGTGGTCTCAGTTCTACCCGAAGATCGGTCTATGAGCTCTGAGCTCGCTCCGTAATGGGGAAGACTGGCTGGGTGACTAGCAGACGACCGTGGTGAATTACACACGCGCGCGCGCGCACACACACACACACACACACACACACACACACACACACACACACGGCCCGGTAGCTCAGTGGTTAGAGCGCTGGCTTCACAAGCCAGAGGACCGGGGTTCGATTCCCCGGCCGGGTGGAGATATTTGGGTGTGTCTCCTTTCACGTGTAGCCCCTGTTCACCTAGCAGTGAGTAGGTACGGGATGTAAATCGAGGAGTTGTGACCTTGTTGTCCCGGTGTGTGGTGTGTGCCTGGTCTCAGGCGTATTCGAAGAGCGGAATTAATGAGCTCTGAGCTCGTTCCGTAGGGTAACGTCTGGCTGTCTCGTCAGAGACTGCAGCAGATCAAACAGTGAATCACACACACACACACACACACACACACACACACACACACGGCCTCCAGTCTCCCCTTGTCCTGTAAAGCACGAGACACTACATACACAAACTACACACTCACACTTCCTGGTATAGTGAAGACACACTCTACTCTCACCAAGATAGGGCACACACACTCACTAAAGCGGGGAACACACACTCACTAAGGCGGGGCACACACTTACTACTGTAGGACGAGGCACACACTTACTACTGTAAGACGAGGCACATAAACACTCAATAAGGCGGGACACACACACACTCACTAAGGCGGGGCACACACATACTCACTAGGACGGGGTAACACACTCATTAAGGAGGGGCACACACTCACTACTGTAAGACAGGGGCACACACACTCATGAGGGAGCGGTACACACACTCACTATGGCGGAGCACACACGCTATTCTACACGGACACCTATCTCTCACCAGGGCACGGCAAACACACTTTACTTCCACTACGGCGGGCGAACACACACTGCCTCTAGTCTAAGGAGTATTGGTGTAGGGATAGAAAGAGAAGAGTGTGGCTCGCATCCCTCACACACACACACACACACACACACACACACACACACACATACACAGCAGGGGTCGGACCTTTCCACAAACTAGTGTAGCCGTCGTGTTCTCGCCAATTGACCACTCACGCTAGAGGGAGTGCAGCTGGTCTGGTCTGGTTTGGCCTGCCTCCTCAGCCTCCTTAGCCTCCGCGCTTGCCTTACTCATCTTGTACACCTCCCCCTTCCCTTCTTTTACTCTGTATGTTTTTTTTTTTTTATATGTATGTGAGGGGATACCGGCCAAGGGACACCAAAAAATGCGCTTAAAAAGGGTCTACTGAGGTGACAGTCCTCGAGAAAAGGTAATTTCTTCTTCAATCGCTCTTTTTTTCTTGTCATATTCCTGTTTCTCGCTCTTCCACTATTCGTTATATAGTCTCTCTCTCTCTCTCTCTCTCTCTCTCTCTCTCTCTCTCTCTCTCTCTCTCTCTCTCTCCTGTAATCTATTCTTTCGTGTCGTTACTTTTCCACGCCTTGTCATGTCATCTTGTTACATTTTTTTTTTCTGTTATTTAATGTTTCAAACTTCTTCCTTCCATATTTTCCAACCTTGCATTTGTTTTTCCTTCTCGTTGATTTTTTTTTTTTTACATTTGTTTTCTATTTTTTTTCCTCATAATCTCATCTGAACCCAAACTTAATGCTTATTTTTTGTTTTTATCAAATCGTAGAGCAAATCATCCCTTACTTAAGATGTTCCTACCCGTTTATCTTGCTCCTCCTCCTCCTCCTCATCATCATCATCATCAACACCCTCCTCCTCCTCCTCCTCCTCCTCTTCTTCCTCCTCCTCTTCCCTCATTTCTCTCATCCCCACCATTCACCCTACCTCCCTCCCTCTTCTGTCAATTCTTCTCTCCTCTTAAACTTTATTTTCACGAGAACAAGAGCTTCATTATCGCCACAACCAAAGCATTCAGGGCCACCGTTCCTTCAATTATGGTATGCGCTTCTATGACAGACATGAAACAGGACACTAGAAGTAAATACATAAACAAACAAATCAATTAGACAACACACACACACACACACACACACACACACACACACACACACACACACACACAGGCAAGCACTAAGAGACCATGATGCCAACTAATGAAATTTAATTGGGCTTATTGCTGAGAGTAGGGCGTCAGCACATACTCCTACAGGGATGAAAGTCTCTCTCTCTCTCTCTCTCTCTCTCTCTCTCTCTCTCTCTCTCTCTCTCTCTCTCTCTCTCTCTCTCTATCTATCTATCTATCTATCTATCTATCTCTCTCTCTCACACACACACAATCACACATACACTCACACTACTTTAATATAAATATTTCTAAAATATTGAAGAAGTTACGGGAAGTATCTAAGAACAACTATACGGAATTGCGACAAAGAGAGAGAGAGAGAGAGAGAGAGAGAGAGAGAGAGAGAGAGAGAGAGAGAGTGTGTGTGTGTGTGTATGTGTGAAATAATTATAGTAATAGTAAACGGCTTTTTAATATTGCAGTGGTGTGAATGAAAATATACAAAGGGTTGGAGAGAGGCTTAACAATAGTGTGTGTGTGTGTGTGTGTGTGTCGGAGAGTGTGATATACAAAGGTGTAATTGTAACAGTTTCATTCTACGAATCTGTTTCGGACCTGTCTCGCCAGTATCGCTTGTTCTTTCACTGCTGCTGCTGCTGCTGCTGCTGCAGACTCGGCCTAGACACCGTGCTACAAACACGTGTCCTGCGCTCTGTCCTTCACCCACCTTGTGTGGAAATTTTTGGACGCCCATCAGGCTTAGGTATTAGTTAAATAAAGTTAGGATTCCCATTGCCCCGTGTATTTAGCTTTGCTTTTCACTGTCCTCTCCTTAGCGGCAACAGAAGGTGTCTGTTGCCAGGTTGTCAGATTGTCTTTCCTCTCACACCTACGGAGGATCCGCCTCAGTGAGCGTGCTTTTGGGGTGAATTAACACCGTCCGGCCCCCTAGAGTGGTTTGGCAGGACAATCTGACATTAGGTAACTCCTCCCTGACCTCCTCCCACTTGTGTCCCGCTCCCCTCCTGCAGGAGGGGGGTGTACCCCCCTCCATGCCTGACGGACCTTCCTGCCCTCCCCCCGTAAGGGGGAGGGAGGACACTGATCGACGACCCCCGACTGCCAGACTGTCTATTGACCCCTCTAAAGCGACGTATGTGACTCTACATTCCAAGACGAACACCCGCCTGTCTACTGTTAATTCTTTTATAATAAAGAAGGTCATTGACTGTAACATAGGAAATGTCGTTAATGTGAAAAAACTTGCTAGTGGTGATCTACTTGTTCAGACACTTAACGTAAATCAAGTTAAATCATTGTTGAAGCTCCGGTTCATTCATGACATCGAGATCGAGGCTTCGATTCCAGTGTCCATGAACTCGTGTCGGGGAGTCGCTTCCCACCGCGATTTTGTGGATATGGAACCGACCGAGATCGTCGATTGCATGACTGATCAGGATGTCATTGAGGCTCGGAAAATTACTAAAATGGTTGACGGTACAAGAAGGAGCACAGCATCAGTCATTCTCACCTTCAGTGCTGCTAAGTTGCCAGAGAGGATTCATGTAGGGTACGAGTCGGTTCCCGTTCGTCCCTACATTCCGAATCCTCTCCGTTGTTTCAAGTGCCAGCTTTATGGTCACCATGGTAACGCTTGTCGGTCTTCCCACGCTTACTGCGGTAGATGCGCAGGAGAGGGCCACTCTGTGGACCAGTGCACATCCTTGGTAGAGAAGTGCCGTAATTGTGAAGGTGCTCACTCCACTTTTTCACGCGATTGTCCCGCGTGGAAAGTGGAGAAAGAGGTCTGCACGGTTAAGGCTACTGAAGGATCTCTTACTATGAAGCAAGGATGCGAGTGAAGCAGACGCAGGCCGCGCCTGCTTCAAACGTCTCCTACGCTTCAACAGTAAGGGCTCCACCTAAGATGTGTACTGTTGCTATCCAGACTGACCTCAGCGACCTGCTGCCTGCTCCATCTACCACCACTGATTCCCCTTCAACCTCTGCCTCATCATCTGCTAAATCTACTACTACTACTACTAAAACCTCTACTCCTATAACTTCCTCTGCTCCATACCTGTCTGCTATTTCTCGTACTCCCAGTAAGGGTGAGAAGACAGACAAGTCTAATAAATTAAATTTAACAAAGCTTGAACGTCAACGCCCTTCTCATGTCGTCGCCGCTCCCGCGCCGTCGAGAAGGAGTTCACACGCTCGCTCCCTCTCGACGAGCTCCGGGGAGTTAACAATTGATGAATCGATGGATGTCACCATTAGTAAGGGCCGGGAGAGGTCCCCCGGCAGCGCCTCTGAGCGCAAAAGGACTAAGAAAACGGCCGCCACCACAACTCTTAAGCCATAATGTTCAAGGTGTTACAGTGGAATTGCAGAAGTATTCGGAATAAAGATCCATATTTGTCACTTTTAGTGAACATACACAGGCCGTCCGTTATTTGTCTACAGAGACGAGACTACAGGATCAGCCTGATCCTGCAGTGCTAAAACACTACCATCCGTATAGAAGATATGAGGGACACGGCGTTGCTATATACATACACAAAACACTGACACAAACAGAAGTGACGTTGAATACACCTCTGGAAGCGGTCGCGTGCAGGGTGAGATTCAACGACACGTATCTGGCTATCTGTTCCTCTACTTGCCTCCCAATACCTCCATTGTTGATGATGACATTACATCTCTTATTAGCCAGCTTCCGGGCAACAGGCTAGTTGTTGGCGACTTTAACGCCCATCATCAACAATGGGGAAGTGAGAGGTCAAGTGTACGTGGGGAGCAGATAGTAAACATTTTATTACAGACAAACCTCTGTCTTCTGAACGATGGAAGTGCGACTCGTGTAGATGATCGGACTGGTAACGCGTCTGCCATTGATCTGTCGTTGCTCTCGCCAGGTATACTCCTGACTTCTCCTGGGAAGTCATCGACGACTCCACGGAAGTGACCATCTGCCCATCTGCATCTCTTATGCACGCGACATCCCGCCCACCCCCGCCCTCCCAAGTTTAACTTCAAGAGAGCAGACTGGGCAACCTTCCGTGGGGTTGCCGACGTGGATATATCTGGCGAGGACATTGACACGATGGTCAGCAACGCAACACAATCCATATTACACGCCGCTGAGGCTTGTATTCCGAAGACTTCTGCAGTTTACACTAAGCATGGAGTCTCATGGTGGACAACGGATTGCCGACAAGCACTTCGTGAGCGCAATAGACGATACAGGTACTTCAGCCAGCAGCCCAGTCAAGCAAATTTCATAGCCTATAAAAAGGCAAGGGCTCAGGCAAGGAAAGTCATCCGTAATGCAAAGAAAGACTCATTCAGACAATTCATATCATCTGTTAACCGCACCACTCCTCTCTCCAAAGTATGGCAAACAATAAATATTTTAAATAACAGAAAACCATATATTCCTATCACTACCCTTAAAATAAATGATATTATAATTGATAACAGAACAGAAATAGCAAATGCCATAGCCCACCAATTCCATCAGGCCAGCAGCACAACTTATTATGACCCTACCTTCCTTCCAAGGAAGGAGGCTGCAGAACTCACTGTCCCAAACTTTGCCACAGGAGGCGTAAACTCAGACTACAACACAGAGTTTACGTTGGATGAACTCCTCTTTGCCCTGAAATCCTGTAAAGGCTCCAGTCCTGGTCCAGACAATATTTCATATATCATGTTACAAAATCTCGGCCACCACTCCCTTTCAAAATTATTAACGCTCTACAATAGAATATGGACCACCTACACTTTCCCTCAGTCTTGGCACTTCGCCCACACAATCCCAATCCCCAAAAAGACTGGACGCCTTACGGACCCCAGTGCGTTTCGTCCTATTGCGCTCACGAGCTGTCTATGTAAGGTCATGGAACGTATGGTAAAGCGAAGGCTACTTTTTGTTTTAGAAGCGAAGGGTCTGTTAGGTGATCAGCAGTCGGGCTTTCGGAAGTACCGAAGCACGATGGATCACCTAACACACCTGGAGCATTGCATTTCAGAGGCTTTTGCCAAAAAGAATTCATGATAGGGTGTTTTAGACATCCACAAAGCCTTCGACATGACATGGCGACACGGCATCCTCATGAAACTCTACGCTCATGGCTTCAGAGGTAACTTGCCCATTTTTGTTTATAATTTTCTTCAGGACAGAACATTCTCTGTCAAGCTTCCTGGTAACGTAATCTCGGACGTTTTCGTCCAGGAGAACGGGGTGCCGCAGGGTAGTGTTCTTAGTCCCATTTTATTTTGTATAATGATTAATGATATTCTGTCAACAACTCCCGTCCCAAGGAATCTTAAATACTCATTGTACGCCGACGATTGTGCGTTATGGCACTCCTCGCCTAACGCACAATTCTCAGCGGGCGGATTCAGGATGCTCTTGATTCCGTCCAGCATTGGGCCTCATTATGGGGATTTAAGTTTTCAGTTGCTAAGTGTATCGGTGTTGTTTTCACTAGACGTAACGTACCTGATTTGCAAATAACTCTTCAAGGCCAACCGATACCGTTTCAAAATTCAGTCAAGTTCTTGGGTCTGCATTTTGATAGCAGACTCAATTGGAAGACTCATGTTAATGAATTGCTCATTCGTTGTCGTAAAAGATCAATGTCCTCAAATACCTTTCTGGTACTTCATGGGGAGCAGACAGAAAATCTTTATTAATGGTGTACAAGTCCTTAATTCGTTCTCATTTAGACTATGGCTCACTGGTGTATGGGTCTGCGTCGGAACCAACACTGAGGAGATTGGATGTACTGCAGAATGAATGTGTGCGAATGTGTCTTGGAGCCCTGCGCTGCACTCGTGTGGCGCGGATGGAGGTTGAGGCCAATACACCACCGCTACAACTACGTCGCGACGCCCTCCTTTTATCTCATGGGATAAAAGCGGCTCGGAAAGCTCCCTCGGTAACACAGCAAACAAGATTATATGGCAGCACCACCACCTCCACAATGCGGTCCGCCGTCCAGTCTCAGTCAGACTACACACGCTCTGCCAGCAAACGGGCGTGAGACTGGACGATGCGGACCAGCTCGTGCTGCCCACCCTTCCCCATGGAAACTTCCCACCACCACCTTCAACATCAACTGGCTTCAGGGGAAGAAGGCTGTGGTTACCGAGGTGGAGCTCCAACACCACTTCCGAGCCCTCGTCGCTGGCCTCCCTCCATCCCTACATCTCTACACAGACGGCTCCAAGACAGGTGAATGTGTGGGTGCAAGTGTATGGTCGTGTGAATGTG
Source organism: Portunus trituberculatus (assembly GCF_017591435.1). NCBI lineage: Eukaryota > Metazoa > Arthropoda > Malacostraca > Decapoda > Portunidae > Portunus > Portunus trituberculatus. Next base: position 9,467,406 of record NC_059275.1, read on the forward strand.
CCCTCAGGTTCCGGCTGCCTACCCATACATCGGTTTTTCTGCTGAAATTTTTGCTATTGACAAAGCCATAGATTATGCTTTAAATTCAATTCATAATTCAATTGTCATTTTTTCGGACTCTATGTCAGCCCTTCAGGCAATAGAGTCCGGCCGCACGGATACAAATGAAATCCAGGGCAACATCATTAATAAGCTGAATTCATGTCATAAATCCTTCTCACTGGTTTGGGTGCCTGGACATTCCAATATACGCGGGAATGAACAGGCTGACATGCTAGCTCGGTCTGCTGCAGAGCTCGAGGGAGCGTGGAACCTCCGTCGGGATCTGCAGTCATGTCTCTCAGTTGTTAAATCATCAGCAAAACTCCTGTGGCAGAGTCACTGGGACAACCTCCACCTCCACACCACCAAACCTATCCTGGGCGAGTGGGCCTCCTCCAATCGCCCCACAAGGCGGGAGGAGGTGGTCCTCGCACGCCTCAGGATGGGCTGCACCCTCCCCACCCACATGCTCCCCTACATAGCCAACGCCTTCCCACCACAGTGTTCCAGCTGTAATGTCACTCTCTCTGTCGAGCACATCCTGCTTCACTGTGTGCGTTATCGTGAGGAGAGGCGGCCCTTGGCGGCGTATTGCCGGGGTCGCGGCCTCCCGCTAACGCAAACCACCCTCCTGGGTGATGAACACCCGGATGTGGTCGATAGACTGATGATTTACCTGACTGAGGCCAATTTAATCAGAGAGTTGTGATTTATGTGTATATATTATGTTATTTATTCTATGTATTTATTCTATATATTTATGTAAATAAAAGTATGAAAGTGTGTATGTTTCCAATTTTGCGTGATCTAATATGAATGTTTTCCCTTCATGTATATATGCAATACATAGTGATGCTACGTAGCCACCCTGTGTGCTTGTGATTTATCCTTCCCTCCCCCATGCCCTGACAAAGGACAATAGTTTTGAGATAGGTATAGGATCCCTGTGTGAATGAAGCGTGCATGAGAATGTGTGAAGATACTTAATGTTAAGATATTAAAACAAAAAAACATTATATAAATAAAAATAAATAAATAAATAAAACCAATAAAAAACTGCATATATGTTAAAACAAAATAGAAGGCTTTATTTTAAAAAAATGTAAAATTTAAAAAATGTTTAAAAAATAAATAAATGGCCTAATACCCAAGACGGTGATGGCCAAAAAAAAAAAAAAAAAAATCTGCTGCTGCAGACAGCGTGCAAACAGCGTGCCGGCGTGCAGACAGTGTGCCGAGCTGTGCATGCACTGCTGTCCTGTGGAATATCCTTCCTCAACTGTGTGTGGAATGTTTGTGCGCCCTTCAGGTCTAGGGATTAGGTCAATAAAGTTAGGTGTTCCATTGCCCCATGTACTTCCACCTTTGCGTGTCCGTGTAGCCTCCCTAGTGGCAACAGTAAGTGTCTGTTGCCAGGTCGTCAGATTGTCTTTCCTCCCCCAACGGAGGATCACTTCGGTCGCCTACTGGTCGCCTGCTGGTCACCCAGCCAGTCTTCCCCATTACGGAGCGAACAAGGGCCACACATTAAGAGGCTTGCCCATTTGCCTCGCCGCTTACCAGGACTCGAACGTTTCAGTGAGCGTGCTTTGGGGTGAATCAACACCGTCCGGCCCCCCTAGAGTGGTTTGGCAGGACAATTTGACCCTAGGACACTGACTCCTCCCCCACCTCCTCCCACTTGTGTCCCGCTTCCCTCCTGCTGGAGGGAAGTGTACCCCTACCATGCCTGACGGACTCCCAGCCACTCTCCTATGAAGGGGAGGGACTAGCAGAACACTAAATGACAACCTCACGCCCCTTGACTGCCTGACTCTGTATTGCTCCGGACAAAGCCACCTACCTGTATCTCTAGTCTAACACTGATTGACAATCACCTTTCCACTCTCATTCATTCACAACGAAAGAAAAAGTCATTGATTATAAGTAATGTCGGCAATGTTGTAAATGTAACGAAAGTTGCCAGTGGTGACTCGCTATTTGGTTCAGACCCTTAACCTAAGTTGTTGTTATTGGTCTTGTTGTAATTATATTTTTCATATTTACTATTACTGTTGTTCTTTTTGTTGCTGTTGTTGTCGTCTAGGTTATTGTTACTGTTGGTGGTTTTGGTGGTGGTGGTGATGGTTTGGCAGTAATGATGATAATGACAAGTAAGCAAAATATAATGGAGTGATAGATGATTGATAATAACAACAACAACAACAACACCAAGACGTGAAGGAGTAAGTGAGAGTGGGTATATACTAGATATCAGGCAGCAAGTGTTGAGTCTAAGGAGAACAGCGTGGAGAGGCGAGGAGGAGATAGCTGTGGTCCCTGACGGGCCAGCTGATAGCGCGAGGTTTACGTCACTGTTGCTCACCAGAAATAGGTCACTGGCTTGTCCACAAGGCGGTAGCACAGATCAGCCAGCCAGCCACCATATAGGCACTGTGCTCATTCTTAGCAGCTTTGTGACGAGAGAAAAGTAACTGGCTGATTATTTCACAGTATTTCATTTGAATACTTTTTCTTACTGTTACTGGAATACATACGTGTTTTTCCTGAATATTCCCTGCTACGCACAAAAAAAAAGCTGTCATGTCATTGTATACAGCAGTCTTATAATCTTGCTATTTGGGTGTGAGCACTCATTTTTTTTTTTTTTTTTTTACGCACAATTGTCGCAACTCACAGGTAATTTTCAATACGATGACGCGTTTTCACATTCATTCTACTTACTATTTGGTGATTCAGAAACTCATGTGTGGGATAAAAATAGTGAAGACTGTGGCCATTAATATTCTGACCTCCATGGACCCTTCCTAATGTCAATAAAATGGTCTAATCGTACACAAATCTCAAGGTAAAAATGTGTCCCAGTACTGAAGGGGTTAAAACAATATCTTTACCAATGGCTTTCTTTCACAGGTCACCCTCAAAAGATAGAACGTAAGTAGTAATCAAGTAGGGATGATTGATATCCAGATCCACGATACGTTCACTCGTGGAGAGGACACATAAAGGAACTGCTTGTGGAAGAAATGAACAGACATGAACCATCGTGGAAATAGAATATCGTGGGCTATATCGTATTGCCGTCGTTATCACCACGAGCAGCAGTTGTGGTGGTAGTAGTAGTAGTAGTAGTAGTAGTAGTAGTAGTAGTAGTAGTAGTAGTAGTAGTAGTAGTAGTAGTAGTAGTAGTAGAAGTAGTAATAGCAGTAGTAGTAATAGCACAAGTGGTGGTAGTAGAGGAAGCGATAGCAATAGCAATAGCAATACCAGTAGTGGTAGTGATAGTAATAGTATAACACTAATAGTAGTAGTAGTAGTAGTAGTAGTAGTAGTAATAGTATAACTGTTGTAGTAGTAGTAGTAGTAGTAGTAGTAGTAGTAGTAGTAGTAGTAGTAGTAGTAGTAGTAGTAGTATAACAGTTGTAGTAATAGTAGTTGTTGTTGTTGTAGTAGTAGTAGTAGCAGCAGTAGTAGTAGTAGTAGTAGTGGTAGTAGTAGTAGCATAGCAGTTGTAGTAGTAGTACTAGTAGTAGTAGTAGTAGTAGTAGTAGTAGTAGTAGTAGTAGTAGTAGTAGTAGTAGTATAGCAGTTGTAGTAGTAATAGTAGTATATAGTAGTAGTAGTAATAGTAGTAGTAGTAGTAGTAGTAGTAGTAATTGTAGTAGTAGTAGTAGTCATAGCAGTAGTGGTAGTAGTAGTAGTTGTAGTAGTTGTGACGAGTGCTCTCTATCACTTCTCGGCTCCTACATATTATGTATACCATTGACCGAAATTTTCCATCAAGACTATCAAGACGCACTCGAGAGATAAGGCATTGTTTACTGCAGAGTGTGGCGAGGCTCCTTGGAGTAAACAAATCACTTATCAGCTGCGGTACTTGCATGGTGTGGCGTTGCTTGGAAGAACTGCCGCATACATCTGAGAGAGAGAGAGAGAGAGAGAGAGAGAGAGAGAGAGAGAGAGAGAGAGAGAGAGAGAGAGAGAGAGAGAGAGATGGAAGAAGGGACAGAAGCGGGGAGGTGGAGAGGGAGAGGAAGAAGGCAGTCTTAAGATATACGATGTAGGCAGCTTTAAACAATAACAGCTGCCATAAAAACGCGAAATACAGCCGGTCTTTATGCTTCATTGCCGCGGAACAGCCAGAAAACTGCTCTCCCTCTCTGACTGGCTGTTTTCTCACTAAATTTTCAGGTCTTGCCTACTACTTTAACCCCTTGAGTACCATGACGCGTTTCTATATTCATTCCGCTTACTATTTGGTGATTTTATACAGTTTCAGAAACTTATGTGGGGATTGAAATAATGAAGTCTCTGGCCATTAATCTTTTGACCTCCATACACCCTTCCAAATGTAAATAAAATCGTTCAATCATACCCAAAACTCATGGTAAAAAAAGTGTCCCAATACTAAAGGAGTTACATCTCTAGAAGTGACAGTGTTGCTTTATGAAATAGATAACAACGGGAAAGGAAGAGAGAGATGGTAGCAAGGTATAGATAAGTGTCCGCTGCGCGCCGGTCACTGGGCATGATGAAGTGGCTCACAGACAGACTTGACTGAACGCCCTCTACCTATGGACAAAGAGAAGAGAGGAAGTGAGTATAGGGGGGGGAGCGGAGAAGGAGGGACAGGAAGAGAGGGGAGTATGTGCCACTTGGAAAACCAATCAACAGCTCGCGGAACCTTGATTTTTACACACACACACACACACACACACACACACACACACACACACACACACACACTCCCCATCCGCCCACACATGATGTCATCCGCCCACATTTCCATCTTCCTCCCTTATTCCCTCTTCCTTATTCCTCCCTTCACTCCTTCCTTCCGTCTCACCACCATTGGATAACAGTTCTTCTCTTTCCTTCTTTTTGTATGCAAGTTGTCTGGGTCACCACAATCTGCCTTGGCTCTTTGTGATTGAAAGTGTTTGTTTATTCCAGCACAAGTTTTTGCATTTGTTTTGCTCTCTCTTGTTTTGATCGTGTGTCATTTGAGGTGCTTTTATTTGTTATGTACTTCCAGAAAGATCGTATTATTTAACTAATAGTCTCTCTCTCTCTCTCTCTCTCTCTCTCCTCTTTCTGATCTTTTTCCCCGTTGCGTCATATTCACACCACGTGCAGTGTTCTTTCGCCTCGTTCAGCTGGAATGTCTCCTCATAGCACCGTGATGACTGACTTTGGACAAAAAAATTTTTATTGGCTTGGTATTGCTGCTGAAAAGAACAAATCTGGCGACGCGCGCCGCAAAGGGCGGTATATAAGAAGTGGAGTCGATTCGTCCCCACTGCTCTGGTCGACGTTCAGGTGGAGAGGCGGGCGAGTTGCGAAACACCGCTGAAGTGAGTGTTAGGAGCCGAAGTGCTCCCAAGGAAACCACGACCACTGACCACTGTTATATTCAAAGCAACTTGAAGCTAACACTTGTTTGTGTGTGTGTGTGTGTGTGTGTGTGTGTGTGTGTGTGTGTGTGTGTGTGTGTGTGTGTGTGTGTGTGTGTGTGAAAAGTAGAGTGTGATTGCCCACATTTCCAGGTGACATAAGTGCTTTTTACAAGTAACTTTTTACTCACTGAACAATGGCATGAGAGAGACGCGCCGTCCTGTGTGTCAGCAATGGGCTGAGGACATTTTGTAACACTGTACTGTACTGTACTGTACTGTACTGTAGTGTGGGGGAATCGTTTCTCCAAGGGTTTCCTCGCCTATGTGAAATATTTAGATGCGAGATACTGTTCGCCTTCAGTATTAAGTGGAACTAATATTTTGATGCTTGAAGAACATTTTGGTTTTCAGTTCAGTTATTTACATATTTTAACGTTACATAATGAAGTATTAAATGTGGAGACTGGATATTGCGCGCCGCCCACATTGAGCAGGCCAGGCCTGACCAGGCGTGGGTAAATGTTGCTTATAATGATTATCGCGTCAAAATCCTGTCGGGTGGTGATCATTCATCATTTTGTGTTGATAATGAATAGTGATCTCAAGATCTGTTGTTACAAGTCAGCGTCTGCTTCTGGTTGCCGTAAATAGTGAAGTATGTTGGTGTCCGAATTGTAACTCCAAAATTAATTTGTTATCCAAATAGTGGTCGTTTTCTTTTTTCTTAGGGTACAGAAAGGAAAATATTTATAGGTGACTACAGTATATTTCCTTCTCTTGCGTCAAGAGCGCTAGTCGTAGTAGCAGCAATACTTGAAGTAGTTAAAAAAATTACGTTCACGTACTCCTTCGTTGTTTTGTTTCAGATATTCCACGGCACCTCGCCCGCCCCGTCAGTAGCAGTACGCCGCGGCACTCTCAGCCACTCACCGCCTCGCAATGAAGGTAGTGGTGAGTTTGCTATTCACTTTGTACTCATCTTGTAGGCCACTCAGACCTCAGCCCTTCACGAGTTACTGCCTGTAAGGCTTGCTCTGCTTGCCACAAGCTTCATTACCTGCAATGTCATTGCTTTCACATTGGCCGGCTAATCAGATCAGGTTCGTTCCATTCATCAGTGGTGCACCATGATTGCCGCGTAACTTACACCAACTCCTCGATAATTCTTACTGTGGAGTTATGTATCATTTCAAAATTAGTACATTCAACAATATACTGCTGCACCACAAGTCTTAGGGAGCTTTGTGGAGCAGAATGAAGAGGCTTCAGGCGTGGACGGTGAGTGAGTCTTGTCCGAATGTCTCACGTGCACAGTGCTGGTCCATACCACCTACCTTTGAAAGTTCTGACAATACCATCAGTGTGTCCAGTTTCGCGACAGTGACAGCATCAAGTGTTACTGTGAATAAACCATGTCCATGTCTAGGCTGGTGCATGTTGTCCCTGGCGAAGCTAAGGCTCACCGCAGCCAACGCCTCTACAGTATTCAGTCTGACCCTCTATGTTGGCGACAGGTTCTGTTGTTGGTGGTGGTGACAGCAATGCAGACGGGCAGGGTGCGCGGCTCCCCCAGGACGCTGCCGGAGGGTGGGCTGGTGAAGCAGGGAGAGCGGCGGCTGTGTGGCTGGAGGCTGGCCAATGAGCTGAATCGTGTGTGCAAAGGTGTCTATAACGTGCCGACAGTCTCCACCAATGCCCTCTTCTACCTGAAGGGACGAGGTCAGTCCGCTAGTCTGTCGCATGATATTGTTTTATTGTGTTATTCGTGACAAAAGAGTCTTCACATCGGCTACATACTTTGCCTCCTCCTCACTCTCTTTACACGGAATCCTGTTCTTAACTTCTACAAAGAGCGACGATTGATCATCACTTGGTGAAACACTCCTAGCCTACTTTCAAAACCATACTTTGTCAATACAAGATCCTACACTGTAAAATACTCAATAAATGTTTGTCTGAAGAAAAATAACAAACAAAACATGTGTACTATTTTACATACTTACTTATATTCTGTCATGTGACATTGTTAACAAGTCAATTATAACATGTTTTCCTGTTCATTAGGAGGAAAAAGAGTGGATTTGTGGCCGGTCGGTGGGCGGGAGCAGCAGTTCCCTTCACGGACACATGCACCGGCTGACGACTTGCGAGCCAGCCACCTGAGCGAGCCTCACCTCTTTCAAAGACCAGCAGACCGGCCACCGGTGAGCGCCAGCGGCTGCCTTTGCTGACCGGAGCGGAGGCGTCGCAGGTAGTGGTGGGTAGGTCGCCTCGGGTGAAGCGGGGACTGTCTGCCGAGTGTTGCCGCAAGGCGTGCTCGGTGTCAGAGTTGGCAGGATATTGCTACTAGTTTGTTGGTGCTGCTAGTCAAAATGGTTTGTGTTTCCCATCATCAGCTTTACAAGGAGATAAAATACTGTACTGAAAGAAGACATTTTATTGTTACCATTACAACTACATGAACAATATATGCAAATCTTACGGTAATTATTATCATAGTAAACAGAATTATCGTTTGTCGCCAATTTTATTTCTTCCCTAACGACATTACATGGCAATGTTTAGACACGTTATACATACATCCCGTTTGTGCACCTCACTCATAATAATCATAGCCGACATTCGTGAAAACTTGCAAAGAAATCCATAAATCTTTTGAGTTTTCACGACATTCTATCAAACAACTGTCGCTCACCAAATCAGAGAGAGAGAGAGAGAGAGAGAGAGAGAGAGAGAGAGAGAGAGAGAGAGAGAGAGAGAGAGAGAGAGAGAGAGAGAGGCCATAGGGAAGATTTAATGGACGTGGAGAAGTCGGTGTAAAAATAGAACGGACAGAATGGTGGCGCTGCGAAGGGCAGACAAAACAACTCGAAAGAAAGTGAAAAGACGAGGAACAGTGACAAGCAGTGTATGGAAGGAAGGAGTGGTCTGCAGGAGGTGGCGGTGGTGGTGGTGGTGGTGGTGGTGGTGATGGTGACGTAATCCTCACATGAATACAGAGAGAGAGAGAGAGAGAGAGAGAGAGAGAGAGAGAGAGAGTGTGTGTGTGTGTGTGTGTGTGTCAGAGTGAGATGACAACCTCGTCACGGAAAACCTACCTTAATTAAGCATGACGTGAAGCAAATACGCCCTTCACAAGCTCGACACAATCGCCTACGTCTTGTTAATACACTGACAAACAATGTTACAAACGTTTTTTCCGAAATTTCGCCTTGTCAGTAACACACTGCGATGATGCTGCTCAGAATCTGTGAGGGACAGAGTAACGACGGTACGGAGAGGACGAATAGCGGAGATGAGGAAGAGATGGAGTTCTAGAAGAGTGACTTGAGTAGCCAGACCAGTAACTTGCTGCTGAACTTGTAGGTGGGGAAGCATTGGTGTGCCAGCGGCTGGGGTTGTGAATGGTCCCAGTGTTGCTGTAAGGAGCTGGCGGCTGCACCAGACTGGGCCGTGTCACTCTGTCTGGCCTGAGATGCTGCTGTACCTGTTCCGTTGATGCTTGCTTATGGACCTCGTGGCTGTATATGTGAGGATGTTTCGTTGGATTTTTGGTCTGCTGGTGTTGTTGAAGGTAGGGAGGAGGCTGGAAGTGTCGTGAAGCTTGTGTGGCTTCCTGACCACGCGTGAGATGGGAAGGTTTCTGTGAGTGATTTTCCTTGAGTGGTGCAAGAGGCACTTGTAGCGACGGATTAACATACGAGACTTGTGGATGAGACTCTGATGCACTTTCATAAAAAGGATCGAGATGTTCAGCAGCCATTTGTTCCGAAGCATTGTCATCTTTACTGGGCGGCAGCAGTGCACCTCCCATTCTTTCGGAATCGGCAGAATGATCTTCCATGATATGTGGTTCATTGTTGTCCAGACAACGAATCTGATCCTTGGGGCAGAGGTCGAGAATGCCGTACCGCTGGACGTCAGCTGCAGATCCGTAGGGACGAGTGCAAGATGTAATGCTGACGCACTCAATCAGACTCGCTGTATTTGTGTCAGATACACTAGAATCTGAAGTCATGTCCTTCTTGGACTTCATGGAGATCAAATGTTCACTCTCAGTGGTGGTGAGTGCAGGGACTGAGATGAGCCTGCTCTGCTCATCGTCAGGCAACTCTTCAGAGAGAGGCATGGCCTGGAAACATTTCACATTGATGGCACCCACGTATTGGTCGAGACACCGCACCTCCTTCTCGCCACACTCCGGCTGAATCCCGTAAGCACAATCATCCAAAGACCGATTCCCGTAGTGACGGAAGCACTGCGCCCTCGGCACACATGGGAGTTCAGCTACAAATTCATCTCCCGCTCTAATAGCTTCGTTTGACAGTGGCAGACGAGCTAGATGCACGAGAGACTCCACCACTGAGGGCACTGCTGAGTCACCAGTACTGGAGAGAGGGACCACACTGGTCAGGATGGGTGACTTCCCTAGCATTAAGGATAGCGGTGACGAAGAGGAGACGAGTTGATCCACATGTGCAGAGGAGGGAAAGACTTGCAGGATAAGAGTATAAGAGTCCTCGGGGTGAGACGAGGACAGAGTAGAGGAATCAAGAGACGTCTGGAAGTGATGAGCAGCTGCGGAATGATTTGCAGTTTCAGACATAGTAGCGGTGGAGTGTGGAGGCGGCTCTTGGGCAT
>NC_059275.1:9482484-9499984 GCF_017591435.1 Portunus trituberculatus
CTCCTTTTCACTCTCCTCCCACGGCAAGCGCTGAGGTGAGGCGAAGGTGGTCACTGTTTACGGGAAGGTAATCTATTTTACTGTGTCAGGTCAGGAGAGGTAGCCAGCGAGACACACAGAATGACCTCTCACTTTCTCTTTGTGTGTGTGTGTGTGTGTGTGTGTGTGTGTGTGTGTGTGTGTGTGTGTGTTGTGTGATTTGTTAATTAAGGTAACTTCAAATCGTAAGCGCTCTGCACATATGATGCGTTTTACTTTATTAGTCAATACATTAACATCTTCAGTACTGGGATGCATTTTTATCCTGACTTTGAATATGACTGGGCGATTTCATCTACATTAGGAATTTATGGAGGTCAGAAAATTAATGGGCAGAATCTTCTCTATTTTAATTCCCAAATAAGTTTCTGAAGCTAGGTGTATGGAATAATTTAATATTAAGCAGAATGAATATGAAGACGCGTCATAGTACTTTAGGGGTTAATGTGAATATTGTATGTAAGGTGAATTGCTTGTCTGGCTGTGGCTCTTCCTACCACCTCCCTCCGCCCTGGCTCACTATGTACTCTGGTGGTGCCACACGCCATTAAGGGAGGCTTCTTTGTGTGTGTAGAATGCGGTACACAGTCAAAGCCTTACAGTAAACAGTTAGCAAATGGCAAATTAGATCGGCATGTGTCACTGAAGAAAATGTACAGGTAACACACCAATACAGTGGTTGTTAAGTGCTACTTGTTAAACATACATGGTAGCTCACTGCAGGTGTCTCTGGTCAGCACCGACAGTTACCTTGTTGACACCAAAGTGATCTTGTGATAAGCCTCGCCAGTTACCTGACAGCCGAGACGTCTTTATTCCACGTTGAACATTCCTCTCACTAACTAACACTAACTAAGAGATAGTCTGCGGTCATGCTATTCATTCTGTGGTGATGGTCATGTCTGATATTCATTGTGTCTGTGGAGGGAAGGCAGCTCAACACAGTGTGGTCCGGGTGACATCGCGAACCCCCGCCATCAGTGCCACAATGCTGGTACAAATCCATAGCGGGACAACACTCAAGGAACAAAGCACCATTTGACATCACTACGGAAGAACACCGTACAGTATTATCTAAACCTAGAGTAATGGGAGGCTGTACAACTAACTACTGGGAACATCGCCTCGTCATAAAAGTAATGCGGGTGAGTTGTCATGTACTGTTTAACAAGTACCACTGTTGTACCTTTTCTTTGCTGCCACAGACAAACATTTGATTTATCATTTGCTAATTCCTCCCTATAAGGCTTTGATTTGTTTACACACACACACACACACACACACACACACACACACACACACACACACATATGCTGCATATCACCTGTTGTCGCGCGATACAGCTGGAGTATGTAGCGAGCCGGATCTGCTGAGTCCCACCCAGAAGAGGGGAATACTTCTCTTTACACAACTTCCACGTTAATTTCTCTCAAAATAAATCCAAACTCAGCATACTTATAGAGCATTTTCGTCTTGATATTATACAGATTTTCTTTGACAAAAGCAAATCAATTTTCAAATTAAATTTATTGTAGTTTACCTTACAAATTTAATTTTCTGTAAAGGATAATACAGAAAACCTTTCAATTTATCAAGGGTGACTTCAACTAAGGTAGAACAGTACATTATTGTGACTTGCACTCTTATTTATCCGTAAAGAATAGTTAGCTGTGTACGTAAGATGGTATGCCACTGTGCTGTGGTGTTATTACCTACGCAAGATATTCATATAAGACATTATCGTAAGCTTGGCTTCCAAACCACAAGAAAACAGAGCAAAGGATTCACCTCATTCCTCCTTCACCCTTGGGCTCGTCAACGAACAGGTGAGGATCACATCATGACAACTGGCGCCACGCCGACCACCGCAACTCCAGCTGTACGTCCATCGACAGTAGCGTGTTTCTTTCCCGCCAGGCAAGCAGAGGAACTCAATGCTAAGCATTTTGGTGGTGCATTGTTAAGGTGCACCAGGCTAAAAACTGAGCAGTGCTATGTATTTCCACGCTGTCTCGCAAAGAAGAATGGACGTGCTGGTGACGGATAGAAGAGATCGTTTTCCTTGAGACACAAATATAAAGTGAGAGATCAATCATGAGCGTCTGGCCAATAGCTATAGTTAAACAAGTATTATTTCTGCTTCGGGACGAACGGTTAGCTTCCACTGTGATACGGGCGGCACGTCACGCCCACAGCCCAGAATAACAAGATAACGTCACTGCTAGACCCTGAGACGCCAGAAGCTCTCCCACTGACGTCACCGAGTCTCACCTCAAGGGATGCATTAACTTAGTGACGTCATGGGAAGAAGCCGCCACTCAGTCCAATGATTAGTATGTGATCTTCACCTATTCGGGACGACGACCCCAAGAGTGAAGGAGAAATCAGGTGAATCTTCTGCAATGACCGAAAGCCACCGCCAAATACCACATACCGCATACCACATACCACTTACCACTACTGTACTGTACCGTACTGTATTGTACTGTATAGTACAGCGAAAAAAAAAAAAACATGCACCGCGCGCTGTGCTCTGCTCTCCCGTCTCCCGTCGCCCGCCTTTGCTTACTTCCGTTTTCTCTCCCAAGTCATCCACTGTTACTATATTATAGGAACGGATCCGACCAATCACCTCAGTTCACTTGGGAAAAAGAAGAACCAGCTTTCAACCTATTCTACCAATACACCAATGAATCAACGCAGCTTCACTCGTCAATCGCTACCAGACAAACCACGCCACCACACGGTTAGTACTAGTCTTCATCTGGCGGGGTCAGCCGTGCATGCTGCGTCACCCAAGTGACGAGTGAGTGAGTGAGTGGGAGGGCGAAGGCGAGCCCTGTCTCACCTGGCCATCCCACCACCCTCACGGCCTTCCCTGCCACTGTTGCCTTCCTGTTGGCTCTGACTACATGGGCTATTTGTGGCGCCCCAGCGCGGCTGCTGGCTGCTGTATGACGGGGAGCGCGAGACGCCACTTTCCTCTCTTCTTCGATAAAGAAACTGACAAGTGTAAAGGTCTATATCTTGAAGACACACGCTTGACCATTCATTGACAGCGAGGAGGACGCCGCTCAGCGGAACTCGTATGTGTGTGTGTGTGTGTGTGTGTGTGTGTGTGTGTGTGTGTGTGTGTGTGTGTGTGTGTGTGTGTGTGAGGGCACATCTTTACTGAGGTATACTGCAGGGCCTTGCTGTGAGAGGGTATATTGAATACGAGACATCACTGGCCGTTTCCCTGTAACATGGAGGTGAATGGACGGTACTGTTCAGTAAAAGTAATGATTCAATTTATTGTTTTGTACAAATTACTTCAGTGATCTCACTCACCATTCTAAACAAAAGAATATATGTATTATATATGTCGGTGTATACGTAAGCACCTAACTACTACTAATGTTGATTGCGATAAGTGCAAGCGCGGCGCGGCGCTGGCGGCGACGGGAGACAGCTAGGGTATATGGTATATTTAGCAGCTGCACAGCACGGTCACAGTGAGGCCCGGCGGCTGTCCTGCCGACCAATGGCACGACAAACCCAGGCTGTGCTTGTCTTGTCTGAATGTCTCGGCTCAACTGTCTATCATTACACACACAGCAATATGGTCAAGGTTGCCGTGCGGGCTCACACTTACCACTCCTGATGCATGCCTGGCCCACCATGGTATACAATATGTATATGGTGAAAGATGATTCATTTGAGGGAACAAAGGATGCATGGCCTAACGTGTAGCCTACTGTACAGTGAACTTATTCATTGTGATAATGCGTGAGGCGCAGCAAGCAACAAGAGGTGTTACCTGCGGACCCGCACGGCCCTGCAGGAGGTCCCGCCCGCTTCATCCTTGAACTAATTCCGTTCATGAGCCAGCCCAGCCCAGCCTTAGCGCCTCGCTTAACATTCCTGGCACACGCCCGCTCGCCGACATGCCACACTCGCTTTCTTTAGTTAATATTTACTTGCTTATTGTTCGCTCTCCAATCCGAGTCTTTCTTCCACTCTGTAACGAGACCAATGAGGCTTTGGTCCCATCATGTAACTATAACATAACAACATAACGGAACCTAGAAAACTCCAATAAACTTAGGTGTTTATTCACTTTTACTAATCATCTCATTACTCAATCTATTTCATTCATATACCACTCTATACGACAATCAATCTCTTCATATATATATATATATATATATATATATATATATATATATATATATATATATATATATATATATATATATATATATATATATATATATATATATATATATATATATATATATATATATATATATATATATATATATATATATATATATATATATATATATATATATATATATATATATATATATATATATATATATATATATATATATATATACATGACACTGAGGAGCATGTGGCGGCGAGGCAAGCATGGTTACTGTGAGGCGTCAGCTTCCAGTGAGCTGTGGCCGTTGCCCGTGGCCATGGCAGTGTCGCAAGGACGTCAATAAGAAAAACAAAATAAAAGATAAATAATCAAATTAAATAGGTGAAAAATAAATTAATGAATGGAAATTAAGGAAGTAGCCACGGACTGCGGCCACAGCACACTGGAAACTAACTGCTGACGCCTGACAGTAGCCGTGCATGGTTGCCTCGCCGCCAGACTCCTGAGTGTCAGGTGAGTGGCGTGGTGCTGCGCTGCACATAAGGAAACACCACATAAAAAGAAAAGGAACAGTGCAAATAAGGAAACAAATTTGATACATTTACGTAGGTGGTGCGCCAAGTGAGTCACGTCTCCCGTGTATGCTCGCTCATACATCCAGCCTGTATCGTGCCGTCTTTCCTTATTAATTCGCATATACTATTCAGTTACTCATTTATTAATCCATTCATTCATTTACCTCCTCATTTCCATGACTATTACAATGGTCAAACACCCACAGTAACGAAAAACGAAAGAATAAAACAGGAAGAAAAGGAAAGCTTAGTAAAGCAGCAGCAACAACAACGACAACAGCATTAACAACAACAACAACAATACGACCACGGTGAACAAGAAAAGAGAGCAAAAGTAGGAAGTGGAGTGTGGAGGTGTATGAGCCTGAGGAGTGACACACGCCAGGAGGCAAGGCGCCAACACTTTACTACTATTCCTGCACATGACGCCGCTTTCTTCCTAAAGCAGCCCTGGCACGGCGGCAGGCCCGGTGACTGCCCTCAAACCCTCAAACCTTACACTGACAGCCTCACCCTCACCCCAGCCCCTCACGCCTCTGTCCTACACTGCCGCTAGTTGTTAGTGAGTAGGAATAGGTAGACAGGAAAACTTATTATTCCGTTATTATGTCCATTGTCTACCGGCTGCCTGAATGAATGGTAAGATGCTGGGCTTGGAGACAGCGAGGCCACAATGGCGCTCTGTAGAGGATAGACGGGACCTGCACGGGCGAGGACGGGGTGGATGAGATGGCACGGAGACAGACATTGGACGTGGCACTCGGCTTGGCTGGCACCAGCAGCGACGGCCACGGGAAGACTGTCCCGCCCTGCCCTCGTGCATCACGCTCCAGAACACACCATGCACCATGCACAATGCACCAAGCACCAAGCTGCACCACACACCAAGCACCATGCACCATGCTGCACCATGTGCCATACTGCGCCATGCACCAAACACCAAGCACCATGCACCATGCACCATGCACCATGCACCGTGCACCGTGCACCATGCAGCCTCATCCGATATGCGAGGCTTGTGTCGGAGCGAGGCTCTGACGACCTTTGTGCGAATCCCTCACGCCGCTCTCCTCCCGCACCCCCCCCACCCTCACCAACCCCCACCAGGCTCTTCAGTAAGGGACTATGCCCTTCAGGTTGACCTCGCCTGTGCTCGGGATGGTAGGCGGCGAGAGGCTGGCTCTACCTGTGCTGTGCCTCGTCCCGGGTTACTCGCAAACACACACACACACACACACACACACACACACACACACACACACACACAGTCGTCCTTCCCAACACCCCACGCTCTCTCTCTCTCTCTCTCTCTCTCTCTCTCTCTCTCTCTCTCTCTCTCTCTCTCTCTCTCTCTCTCTCTCTCTCTCTCTCTCTCTCTCTCTCTCTCTCTCTCTCTCTCTCTCTCTCTCTCTCTCTCTCTCTCTCTCTCTCACACACACACACACACACACACACACACACACACACACACACACACACACACACACACACACACACACACACACACACACACACACACACACACACACACACACACACACACAAACGAATAAATAATTGACTGGATTCGGAGATTTACAGGTGTGTGTGTGTGTGTGTGTGTGTGTGTGTGTGTGTGTGTAATAATAATAATAATAATAATAATAATAATATACGGTTTATTAATTTCGCAATGTAAAAAAAAAATACACTGAAAATGTACAGGGGGGAGGGGACATTAAAACAATGTGTGTGTGTGTGTGTGTGTGTGTGTGTGTGTGTGTGTGTGTGTGTGTGTGTGTGTGTGTGTGTGTGTGTGTGTGTGAGCACGCGTCCATGTATGCACGTGAGTGAATACACTCTCTCTCTCTCTCTCTCTCTCTCTCTCTCTCTCTCTCTCTCTCTCTCTCTCTCTCTCTCTCTCTCTCGAGCGGTTCCTACACTATCTTCTCCCAAGTATCGACCCGCCCCCTCACTGCATCACCACTACCACCACCACCATCACCATCACCACCACCAATTCCCCTCCCAAGACGGACCCTGACCATCACCACCACCACCACCACCACCACTGCCCAACTTTACCACCATCATCACCACATTCACCACTACAACCTCTTATCATCACCTACACACTGTCTACATAGCCCCTTACCGCCACCACCACCAAAACCACTTTTCCTACAACCATAGCACCATACAAACACAGGTCCCTTAAACCATCATCATCACCATCATCATCACGGCACTCTCATCTTCACTATCAAAATCATCATCTTTCATCACACATCTTCACCACAAGCATCACCATTATCACCCATCATCACCTCAACTAACACCACCACAAGCAACACCACCGCCACCACCACAACCATCACCACCACCACCACAACCACCATCCTTCACCTACACCATCACAACCATATTCCCGGCATCACCACCACCACCACCACCACATAGCCATATCTACACCACAATACCCCAATATCTTCAGTTAATAATGCCACTAAGGCGGCGTTCACAATGACGCGACATACGATAAGCGATATATCGTACGCGATATGTTGCAACGACATATCGCTAGGGAGGTTCATAACATCATGCGATAAATCGGCGCGACATAGGGCGACTCACTACTTCAGTTGCAAACATGAGTTCAAGCGAGGAGGATATAGTGGTGGCTTATTATTTAAGTCGTAGGCTGAAAAGGAAAAGGAAATACTGGGTACATCCGTACAATTGTTACTGTTATTTATGTTAAAATGAATTACTTATTTAGTATGTCAAGGTTAGCAAAATATCAACATTTTCAGTTAATACCGTTCTAATGTTAAGTAAACACCTGTATCTTTCAATTCCAATGCGATTTCCCTCCATGCTGCACTTGTCACATCTGTTTTACTGTAGTCAGAGCAGGTGTAGTTCCACAAACATTCACGAGCTTTCACTAAATTGATGATAGTAATTGAAGAAGTGTCTTCTCTTTTCCCGGACATCCTTCACAGCTAGCAAGATCGCAAGCGACTAATCGCTGAGGCGACCGACAAGCAGCAGTTGGTACGATGTATCTCATACGATATGTCGCGCTATCGCGCCAGTGTGAACAGTTTTGATCGTTTCCCGTATATTTAAGGTATTAGCTGTCTGTGCGTGTTGCATATCGCATATCGCGTACGATATATCGCTTATCGTATGTCGCGTCAGTGTGAACGCTGCCTAATACCACACCATACCATCAGCACCACCACCACCACCACTACCACCACAAACAATGTACAAAAAGATTTACTGTGCATCACTACCACCACTATACCACTTCCTCTGATGACCGCCACCACCACCACCACCACCATCACCATTACCTCCGTCACATTTGGCTGCTCATAGTGATCTTGTTGCTGTAAAATTTTGGTGTCTGCATATACATGGTTGGTGGTGCACTGGTGGCTGTTATGATAAGGACAGCATGATCACACCTTCTCTTATAACACAACCTTTCCCTTTGTGAGTGTCTCTTTAAAAGGACTGACGTGTGGCATACTGTATGTGCTTATCAGAGTATATGTCTTAACTTCCTAAGGGAAAAAACCGGTAATTTGTTTTCCTCAAGTGAAATTCATGTTAACTGTTATCTTCTTCCTACAGAGATACATAGCGTCCTCTTTGACATGTGTTAGTGTGTCTACTCTAAAGTGGTTCCTGAGTCTGGATTTGAAGGGTGTCCCAGGGAATGCGTGGTTGTCAGATTTTGAGGAAAACCGTGAGCTATAAGTGCGTTGATCGCAAGAGAAAACAAGTATTATTCACATCAAATTAATTACGTTATCAATAAGTTACAACATGCTATAAATTCAGGGGCCATTTTACAGTAGACAGACTATAGTGTGTAATTGTCGTTAAATACAACTTTCTTTTCTTGACGTCAGTGGCTCTACGCATCAAGTCTTTCTGAATTAACTGCGTGTCATCAGCTTATTGCATGACGTGAATGAGATAGAGGAATAGAGAGAGAGAGAGAGAGAGAGAGAGAGAGAGAGAGGGGGGGGATCAGGGAGACAGGTGAGAGGCGAGGGAGAGAGGGGCAAGGGAGCAGGGAGACGGAGGCGGGGAGAGCGGCTCCACACTATTGATTTCCCGGCTGGGTCCCTTCACACCCTGCCTTCGTCTGTGTGTGTGTGTGTGTGTGTGTGTGTGTGTGTGTGTGTGTTTGTTACTTTTCCCTATACCTATCATTCCAGTCAACACGTGCTTCCTTCGTCCTTCCCTGTCATTCTCGTACCACAGCTTTCAATTTTTCCCGGTGCCTGCTTGTTTATCGCACCCTTCCCCCCACCCACCCCCATCCTTCCTACCATAATGCTATATCGTACACTATTTATGTCCAGGCATACATGGCACTCTTGTTTTTACTGATCTTTATATGTGCTTTTTTTTCTGCTGAACATAATTGTGTTTAATTTTGCTCTTGCTTCCTCTGGCGGCGGCGGCGGCTGTGGCGGCAGTAGCCTTTACGTCACCCACTTGTCGCATTGTTGACTTTGTTTTTTATCCTTCTTACGTGGCCAGTTCCACAAAGTCCTGCCGTGTAATGAGCTATTTTCACTCATACCCGACACTCTCTCTCTCTCTCTCTCTCTCTAGCCCACTTGCTATTGTCCTCACTGTCATTGATTATTAGTAGACGACGCAACAGTAGCAGTGGTAGTGGTGGTCACAAAAGCAGTGAATGAAACGATGGTAGAATCAGAAGCAGCACCATTACACTGATTCTGCTGAGAGTCAAAGAGGAGCCAGCAGCAGCAGCAGCAGCGGAGAGGAAAGAGCGCAGGCAGGTCAGTGAAAGGAAGGCAGCGAAAGGTTAAACGTAACGTGTCGCGTAGGAGGGCAGGGAAGGGCGGCAGGATAGGTCAGAGGGTTAGACCAATGCCGTAATGAATACTGCAGCCCCCCGCCTCCCCCCCGCCACCTCAGGTGTTGTCCCTCGTCATAGCGAAGGTCAGGTCAGAGGTCAGACCAGCTATAGGTCAAGTGTCGTGTCTACGTTTCGTGCATGACACTCGTTTAATCACGAGGTCATGGCGAACGAGAAGGCTCCTTTGTAATGACTGTGACCTTGGCGTGTTGGTACTGTGGTAGTGGTGGTGGAGGTGGTGGTGATAGTGGTCGTGGTGGTGGTGGTGGTGGTGGTGGTAGTCGTAGTGATTACAGTCAGGTTAATGATAAATTTGGTGGTGGTGGTGTTGGTGGTGATTAGAATTATAGAAATGATGAGTGGTGATGACGGTACATTTGGTGGTGATTGTGGTGGTAGTGGCAGTGGTGGTGGTAGTGGTGGCAGTGTGGATGGTAGTGGCAGTGGTGGTGGTGGTGGTGGTTGAGGTCGTTGTGTTATTGGAGGAGGAGATGGGGGTGATATTGATAGTGGCAATGGTAGTGATGGAAGTCGTGGTGGTATTGGTGATGATGGTGATGGTGGTGGTGGAGGTGATGGTGGTTGTGGTGGAATCGATGCTCCTTCATCTGTGATGTGGTGGGTGGTGGCAGCGGACCACGCCCAGTGCCGTCCAGCCTAGCCAAGCAGAGCCCAACCAGTCCACCCCAGCACACCCTAACCCAGTTCCGCCCCGCCTTACTCACCATGGCCAGCCGCACCAGCCACCCATCACTCCGTTGCCTTGCAGTGACTTGGTGAACGGAGGAGAGTAATGTAATGCAGATGAGTCACGGGTTACATTGGCTACAGGACTAGCGTTGAAGGATTGGTGTGTTGTCTAGCAGAACATATAAAAAACAAAGATATGAGTCTGTCTACAAAATTTCTTCATTAACTTTTCCTTTCCTATACATCAGGATTTACTAGAAGCATTATATTTTTTAAGCAATTGATCAATTAAGGGATTCCAGCTACCATTTTTTTTCTTAACGATGCGTGGGCTCTAACTCCTATTAAAGTGCGAAAGAACAAACTGACTGAAGCAAAAAAAGAGGACATTTGTGGTGACTAGTTGTACTGTGTAGGTTTGTAATTCACTCTAGTGCGTGGGCTGTTTAGTTGGCGCCTTATTTGTATACTACCATGGACAAGCTGCTCTCCTGCTCTCCGCCACTTTCTTCCTCCTCCTCTTCCTTTTACTCGCACCTTCTCCCGCCAGCCTTGCCGACACCCTCGCTCCACCTCAAGGTTCAGTCTCAGCACCTGTGTTCCCATCAGGTGAAACACTGACATAGTGGTCTGCTACGCGCCACTACCCGACACCGCCGCCGCCGCCACCACCACTGCTGCTGCTGCCACTACCATTGTAACAACAGCAACAACAACAGTGACGATGAAGACGACTACAGCACACATAGCAGTAACACCATCGTCAATAACTAAAAAAAACAATAACAACCACAATAACAGCGATGACGATGATAACAATGATAACAATGATAACAAGTTCCGTAACTCCAATGCATGTCCGTGAGTTTGGATAATCATGTCCAGTATAGCATCACCTGTCACCCCAATGTAGTCTACTCGCCCTCGCCGCGCTGACACGCCCACTCAGCCCACGAGGAAAGGTCTGGGATCCGTGGGCCCGTGGTAGTAAAGTTCAGGGGCGAACATGGGACCTCCCGCCCTCCACAACGTCAACACAAGACGTCAACAGGAAACGTCAGCAGGAAATGGACACACACACACACACACACACACACACACACACACACACACACACACACACACTATGAATTAACAAGGAAACGAAAAAAAAAAAAAGGAGGGGAGAGAAGGAACATAAATACGAAAGAGTACACGAAACGAAACTTCTCAAAACAAAAGAAAGAGATAGGATGAAATAAAAACAAAATAAAAAAACATCACCAAAAGTAAAAATTGTAAGCCCCAACTATAACAGGAAACAGAGAGAGAGAGAGAGAGAGAGAGTGTGTGTGTGTGTGTGTGTGTGTGACAGTCTTACTCATTGACATCATGAGTTCTTTGTCCACAACACTCTCACGGTAAGAAGTCAACCATTTGCTCACCACACAACACTTCATCAAACACATCCACACATGACTCATCTACAAACACAACACACTCATGCAATATCACACACACTCAACTTTTACCCAAGATTCACTTCCGAAATCCTGTTGACGAAATGGAGCACATTTTTAGCTTATGAAATCTCCCTTGAGAATAATAAAACAATAAAACAATAATCACAAATCAGAGTGAAGCACCAGCGTCACCTTTACCGATTCACCCTCCATACCATTCAGTGATTCACCAATTGCCACACCTGTGACTTGTACTTGACGGCAGGTATTCATTCCTAGAGTTCTTGGCAGCCCACGCACGTCACCTGCTGCTTTCATTGCTTGTCTTCATTGCTTAGACAGGACTAGATATTGTCAGGTGGCAGGCTTACCAGGCAGTATTATTTCTTAATCTAATACACCTACCAGTGAGTTGATGGTCTTAAGAATACTCTCTCTCTCTCTCTCTCTCTCTCTCTCTCTCTCTCTCTCTCTCTCTCTCTCTCTCTCTCTCTCTCTCTCTCTGTGTGTGTGTGTGTGTGTGTGTGTGTGTGTGTGTGTGTGTGTGTGTGTGTGTGTGTGAGTGATTAATGGTGTAATCAAACATGTATATGCAGAGTATGTAAATATGTATGTATGTATGTATGTATGTATGTATACATGCAAGTAAATAGCAGTTTGGAAGCAATGGTGATGTGGATAACCATCCAGACTCAGGTGGTGGTGATTTGTAGTGCCTTGGGGAGGGTGGAGGCTGTGGTGAGTGTAGCAAGGGTGGGTGTGGGATGACGGTGTTGTGGGAGGGGTGGTGTTGCAGTACAGTATACAGAGGGGATGAAGATGGTGGTGATGGCGTGCTGGTGACGACGTGAAGGTTCTGGAGGTGTGTGACGTGTGTTGTGTGACGTGGTGTTAGGGTGGCGGCGTGGAGGGAGCAGCGAGGTGGAGGCAGTGACGAGTATGCCATGGCTGCTACTATGGATGTCCTGGTGTGGTGGAAGCAGCGATGATGTATTGGGTGTGGCATGAGAGCAGTGTGATGGCGGTGATGGCGGCAGCAGAGGCGGAGGCGGAGGCGGAGGCGGCATTGGTGGGTCAATGTGGCACGGGAAGCAAACATGGAAGGCGATGATCAATACACGTGCACCTCCCGTCATGCACAACACGTCCCTCAGACCGCGTCTCGATACCCAAATCAAGTCTGTGGAGAAATTAACTTTCCTTTCGTCATGATTTGCTATCGAGTGTTGTCCTCGTTACTCAATCAGGGACGTAATGTTGACGATAGAGATGAAACCAAGGTTACGCAAGACACTCCGGCTGACAGGACAGATCGAAGGCCGGAGGATGAAAGGCGTGGAAACAGAAAGAAAAAATATAGTACCCATAGATAGGGAGATAGGAAAATTACTATAAACGGGAAGAAAAAGAATAAAGGAATAGAGCTTTTAGTTAAACAAAGAAAGGAAGGTAAATTAAATAATGAAAGAAAGAAAAGGGGAAGTAAGATAGGAAAATAATAATAAGAGGGAAGTAAAGAATAAAGGAATAAAGCTTTTAGTTAGACAAATAGAGGAAGGTAAAGAAAGAAATGAAAGAAAGAAAAAAAGAAGTGAAATTATTGATATAGAGAAATTGAAGAGCAGACTAGAATGTTTAAGGTTAAGGAGTAGAAGAATGCGTAATAAGAACATGGAGTAACGGTACAAAGGAAAGGCTACTCTGTCCTAGTATAATAAGATGAGAATGTCCTTTTTTGTATGGAAAGGAAAATACATGTAGGAAGAACTCTGATAAAACCTGCTACTGAACTTAATTAATACCCAGACTATATCCAGCAGTGAAAATAATAAAGCATAGCGAGCCCGGATGAACAGTGACTTCTATTCATCGCGCCACAAAAGTTAGTGAAAGGGAATAAAGGGTGTAATGATATCGTATGTGGCATTACTTGTGGCAGAACCAGGTAAGATGTGATGATATGGTGTGTGTGTGTGTGTGTGTGTGTGTGTGTGTGTGTGTGTGTGTGTGTGTGTGTGTGTGTGTGTGTGCTGGTGCTGTGGTGAGCGATCCGCAATACTGTGACATGTGAGGCGCACCAAGGCTGGAGTGGTGACAGTGCGTGGTCTGATTTGTTGTAATGGTGTTGTACGGTATGGTGGTGATGGTGCGGTATGGTGGTGATGGAGTGGCAAAGAAGGAGGGATGCAATCATTTAACACTAACTATTCTCAGGTAACAGCCCCACACCACCACCATCACCACCACCACCACCATTGTTTTCTCTTGGGGTAATTTTAGTCCTCATGGTTGAAAGCAACACCTCATATCATAATGGTGCAGAAGTTTCTCAGCTGTGAAACTCCTTGAGACTCTTCAGACGATGCACAGGCAGCAAGGAGGTTGTGCACGCTGCTTGTTTTGGAGCCGCTAAAGATGTAGGAGTTATGAGCACAGTTACAAGTGCAGCAAATCCCAGTCAGCAGTCTCGTGCCACCCACTTCCTGCACGTCCATATCATGATTAATGACGCTGCCACTAACAGTTGATGTTTTCTTTTATGTTGTTGTTGTTGTTGTTGTTGTTTTTCCAAAAACCTGTAAATTGCTTCCTTCCTTCGGTTCCATCCTCTTCATTGCTTACTTCCCTGGGAGTGCAGGTCCTGTGTTGCCCGAGCAGCCGAAACGCACCAACCACAGACCTCGCCTGCGTACCTTCCGTGGATGCATCGACCATTGAACGCTCACCATCTGCTAGCTGGGACACCACTTGGCCAATCAGGAGGACGAAAGGCACCCACGTGTACGACGTCGGGTCCCGCAACACAGGCAGCCGCCGAGATCAATACTGTTGTCTCGTTGCAGTTGCCAATGATAGATTGATGTGCAGTAAGGACCCTCCACCTGCGAGTTCATCACACACGACATTATCTGAAAGATCCCCAGTTATCAAAGAATGACGGCAAGTGTGACATAAAGCTCTATAAAAACCGATGGACAAAGGATAGAGTAAAGGAAAGCAGTGAGGACGCAGGCGCCGCTCCCTGCAGGAAGAGCGGCGCGCCGGCTGTCTGCTGCCTGGGAACCTTGCAACAGCCTGGCCCTGGCCTCATTAAAAGGATTTTCCGGCCATATTAGATATCTTTCTTCGTATCAGCTACGTTGGTGGGGCGCCATGGGATGAGTTAGGGCAATCCTGAGGCGCCCTCATACCGGTATAGCCTCCATTTGTAAGGCTTCTCATATCACAGAGTGCTGACTCTCCTAACGCAGCAACCTGCCACTACTGTCAATCATGGTGCCATAGACTCGTGTGTGTGTGTGTGTGTGTGTGTGTGTGTGTGTAGTATTACCGGAAACTGGTAATTTTCAAGACATCAGCCAATTGCCAAGAAATACCCAAATCCTTTTTATCAGTCCTGTCTTGGCCAGTGACCACACCCGGGAGTTCTGAGGGGTCCCATGCGCCTCTGCAAAGGTGTCACTCTTAAAGTCTGCCCTGCTACCACTCACTCACCACAACCAACCAACTAAGCCTCAAAATAATATTTCAAAATATCAGAGGCTTACCATATAAGCCTTCAAGAAGATTTACAGTTGTTTATATATATATATATATATATATATATATATATATATATATATATATATATATATATATATATATATATATATATATATATATATATATATATATATGAGAAAGCAAAAGGAATGTAAGGAATGTAACACACAGAATTATTGAGCATAGAGGTAAATCGATACGTACACAAAAACAGT
Organism: Portunus trituberculatus; assembly: GCF_017591435.1. Taxonomy (NCBI): domain Eukaryota; kingdom Metazoa; phylum Arthropoda; class Malacostraca; order Decapoda; family Portunidae; genus Portunus; species Portunus trituberculatus. The sequence goes on from NC_059275.1 coordinate 9,498,033, forward strand.
TAGCTCATCCCCATTTTTTTTTAGCAGCGAGAATCTATTCGGACACACACACACGCACACACACACGGTAGCTCAGTGGCTAGAGCGCTGGCTTCACAAGCCAGAGGATCGGGGTTCGATTCTCCGGCCGGGTGGAGATATTTGGGTGTGTCTCCTTTCACGTGTAGCCCCTGTTCACCTAGCAGTGAGTAGGTACGGGATGTAGATCGAGGAGTTGTGACCTTGTTGTCCCGGTGTGTGGTGTGTGCCTGGTCTCAGGCCTATCCAAAAATCGGAAATAATGAGCTCTGAGCTCGCTCCGTAGAGTAACGTCTGGCTGTCTCGTCAGAGACTGCAGCAGATCAAACAGTGAAACACACACACACACACATGCGCGCGCGCGCGCTATCATCCCAGAGAAGGATTTTCACATATTACATAAAGTTGAAGCTCACACAGCCATCAAAACAGTAGCCGCTATTTACATCAAACATTTGAAACCTGATCTCAATAATTAATCATCATCAGCAAAGTTGTATGTTTCATAAACCTTGTTTCGGAGATTTGGTCCTCCGAGACCGTCATCAACTCACCCACACACCACCACCTGCAAATCACCTTAACCCGCCACTGAACCACGATTGTTACAGGTCAGTTTATATCGCCATATAATTAGTTTTTTTTTTTTTTTATCTATTCAGTGCGGTTGTGTTTTTGGGGTTAATCATTTCCCATTTCCTCCATCTATAGGCACAAGACAACCTTCCAGGTAACCATCCCATCTTATTCAATGACACTGAGATATCCACTTCTTCTACCCTGAACATCCTTGGCTTGTTCTCTGTCCTTTACCATTAATGTAAACAATAAACGTCACATACCGTCTACCGCTGAAATCCAAAGTAGGGAGTGCACTTCAAATATCGGCTGTTGGTTTAACTTACATTATTCTCTTGAACAGGATGTAATCAAAATATTCCACCGTTGTTAGTGGTTTGTAGCAAAACAATAGTCCAGTAGAAGGGCCATAGATAACCTTTGAGCACAGACAAACAAATAGAAATAGGAAAAACAAAAAACAGACTAAAGAAAACGAATCAGTTGAACATTTCCTTGACATTGAGAAATAATGAAACACTGAGCTTGCTCCTCGCCTGAAGCGCAATCTTCTCACTGACTCAATAAATCCTTCAGAGTGACAACTGTGATCCCTCGTGTTACGCTAATCTAAATAACGCAGATTTATCATGTCTCAAGGAATTCTAATCTCAGATGATAAGGCCATAAGCTAATTAACGCAAAGTTTTTTATTAATTAATTTTAGTTATTGTAATGTTTCTACGTTGGTTAACATTGGGTCGAACCAACAAAATATAAACTTTTTTGTAAGAAAATTTCTGATTTCTTTTCGAACATACATCCGATAAAACCGGTTAGTTAGTTAACATTTTCAACACTTATCAGCAATATTGACTGGGTTTTTCCGTGCTCGATATGAGGCAATCCACTTCTCTCTCTTTACAAGATGTTAAAACTTATTTGTCACTGACTGAATACTGAAAGTTATAATTGTCGCTTTCTATGTGTATATCCTTGCACCAAGAATACTCTGGAACTCTCTACCTGTGTCTGTATTTCCACCTGCCTATGACTTAAACTCTTTCAAAAGAGGAGTGTCAAGACACCTCTTACGTTAACTGGACCCTCCTTTTAGATTTTTTTGTTTTTTCTCTTTATACTATTCCTCTTAACAGGGCCTGGCAACCAGCGGGATTTTTTTTTTTCCAACTTTGTTTTCCCTTGGCCAGTGCCCTTGTAATGTAAAAAAAAAAAAAAATGCAGACACTTCGTCCGCTGTCAACACATTGCCGCTTGATGGAACACACCTGATATTCACTCCCTCAACATATAACATCGTAATATTCTTTGATGATGGTTTACGTGAAGATATTATTGATATACCAAAAATAGAA
>NC_059275.1:9504984-9537484 GCF_017591435.1 Portunus trituberculatus
TATAGCAGAGGATGGGGTACGGGCAGGGCAAGGCAGGGTAGGACAGGGCAGGGCAGGGTAGGGCAGGGCAGGGCAGGGCAGGACAGGGCAGGGCAGGGCAGGGCAGGGAGAAGGAAGAGATGGAAGGTAAAGGAAGCAGGTCGTCACGTATTCTGGCGAGCCACATTGATCCCTCCACCAGCCTGCCTGCACCGGCCCGTCCCAAGGTCGTACTGGGTCGTGCTGGACCACTAATACTTCCACTACCACCACCATCACCACCACCACCATCATTACTAGCACAACGTATTGCGCCTCCGCAAGGCCACCTCTCCCCTGCCGCCACTCCCATCTCGCCTCCATCACGCACACCAACAAACGGTCACCAACTTGGGACATGAAAATTTAAGTTGACTAATTAAAGAGTAAAAAAAAGAAAAAAAAAGGACGACCGACCAGAATGACAAAAAGACTGGGAAAGATAACGGAGAGAGAGAGAGAGAGAGAGAGAGAGAGAGAGAGAGAGAGGGGGGGGAGAAAGAGAGAGGGGGAATAAGGAAACAAAGGGTGGCACTCTCAAGCACCACTGCATGGGGTGACGGCCTGATAGCGTGGTAGTCTTCATGTTATCTTTCCTTTCTTATCTCTACCTCCACTACCTTCCTGCTCACTTCGCTTGTGCTTTCCCCTTTCCATTCCCCTCTGCAGTTCCCACAACGGAGCCTTCTTCACCACGCCCTTCACACAGCCGTCTGTTGGCCAGGGGCGGCGAGACATCGGTGGCAGCAGCGGCAAAACCTAAGGAAATGACACAGAAGATCGTTGTTTTCGGAGAGGCGCAGCAAACATGAGCGTTTTGTTCTGCATGGAGACGCCACACCTCTGCCGCAATCTACACCCCGCAACCCCCTTCCCTGCACCCCCTTCTCTACAGCACCCCCAACTCCTGCCTCCAACACCGCCCAACACAACCGTCGGGATCAATATGAGGACCGCGTGAGCCGCAGTCTGCGAAGAAGTCCCGCCACCCTTCCTCCACCAGACTCTCTCCTACCCCTTCATCTCCCGTCTGCTTCCCCCATCCTCTCTCTCTCTCTCTCTCTCTCTCTCTCTCTCTCTCTCTCTCTCTCTCTCTCTCTCTCTCATTCCGTCCCCACCGAGTACAACAATGATAAAGACTCGTAAGTCATCATTGTGGCGCTGCATCACCTGCGCTCCTCCACCACGGGGCGCCATGGCTGTAGGAGACGGGAAGAAGGCGCCGTGGTGGAACATTTCCGTTGGGGACTGATAAGATACGGACATGCTTCCCAGAATCAGAAAGTTCACTGTGTGGCGGGTCACTAGGTCACTATACTGTAATACTGTAGTACTCGTACTGTAGTAAAGTAAAGTAAAGAAAAATTTATTGCCATTTCATTACATGTACATATATATTGGTTAAACAGATGCGTTCATTGGCATGGTCTATCGAGCCAAGGCTCCCTGATAGACGGAGTTACTAAACTATGTGGTGACTCTGTTGGAAGACTTCACTTCGCAATAGAAATACAAGAATAAGTCATATTTCACCCAATCACGTTCACACTATACATACATACGAACACATTACCTATATAAATACTTGTGCGTACATACACACACACACACACACACACACACACACACACACACACACACACACACACACACATATATATATATATATATATATATATATATATATATATATATATATATATATATATATATATATATATATATATATATATATATATATATATATATATATATATATATATATATATATATATATATATATATATATATATATATATATATATATATATATATATATATACTTCCTGAATAATTTATATCCAGCTTTAAAGTAAATTTATCATACAATACAAATAAATGATGGACTGCAAGCTGCTAGTTATAAACATCTAAGGAAATGTTCTTTGGTTTTTCTTTTAAACTGAAAGTAACTGATACTAGTAATATCTTTTATATTAGGAGGCAAGGAATTCCATAGCTGTGGACCAAAGTAAAATATGCTGTGCTTGAATAACTGTGTGCGGAATTGCGGGCACTCCAAATTCAAGTTCCCACCTCTTGTTGCATACGGTGAATCTACACATTTAAATAGGTTATTATTTGGATATCTTTTAATGAATTTGAAGATGGAGAAAAGGACAAAACACTTATGAATATCGAAGAAATTCAATAGTTTATGATTAGAAAAAAACTGTGGATGTTGAGTCGAATTTACCCATAAAAATATACATCGCAAAATTTTGTTTTGAATTATCTTTAATCTATTTATGAAAGACGGCCAAGTGCAGGCCCAAACTGAGACACAATAAATAAAATAAGGATAGCAGAGTGTATAGTAAATACTCAGTAGGGCTTCAGTTGTGAGTTGATTCCGTATCTTGTACAATATCCCACACATCCTAGACAGTTTCATGCATACATTATCAATATGAATATTCCAATTAAGGTTATCATCAATAAATACACCTAAAAATTTTATTTGAGTGACACATTGCAGAGTTTGACCTTCAAGAAGTATTGGTTGGATATGATTTTTTACTGACCGATTTTGGAAAAAAATATAATTAGTTTTACTTATATTGAGTGTTAGTTTGTTATGTTTTATCCATTGATTTATTAAATGTAGTTCTGAGGTCAAGTTTGAGTGTAGAGTGTGTATGTCCTTGTCTTTCATAAGCAAGTTTATGTCGTCTGCATACAGAGTGAATGTAACTTTTGAGCTGGATTTGATTATATCATTTATATAAATAAGAAAAAGGGTTGGTCCTAGTATAGATCCCTGTGGAACACCTACTGATATGGATTTAGTAAGAGAATATTTAGAATTACAATACACAGCCTGTGTCCTGTTGGTGAGGTAATTTTGTAACAATTTTAATGGTACACCCCTTATGCCAATATGTTTAAGTTTGTCAAATAAAATGTCATGTTTTAACGTGTCAAATGCTTTCGACAGATCTATAAAAACACCTACGGTATAAAATTTTTCTTCTAAGCATTTATATATATATATATATATATATATATATATATATATATATATATATATATATATATATATATATATATATATATATATATATATATATATATATATATATATATATATATATATATTATGAGTAAATTGCAAAATTGCGGACTCAGTAGAGCGACTGGCGCGAAAGCCATGTTGGCAATCAGTTAAGATGTTGTTGGTCTCCAAATAGTCTTTTAACCGAATAAATATAATTTTCTCAAATGTCTTGCTAAAGGCTGGAAGTATAGATATGGGACGATTATTATTAATATCACTCCTGTCTCCTTTTTTATGTATTGGGATTACTTTTGCACTTTTCAGTTTACTGGGAAAAATACCGGTTTATATAGTGTGTGTGTGTGTGTGTGTGTGTGTGTGTGTGTGTGTGTGTGTGTGTGTGTGTGTGTGTGTGTGTGTGTGTGTGTGTGTGTGTGTGTGTGTGTGTGTTTGTGTGAATTGAAGCTCTTAAATTCAAATAGATTATTAAATCTTATCATTTCATTTTCTAAGTTAAAGTTTAACACTGCGTATGTCAGTTGCATTATCAAAGCTGAGCTCTCTCTCTCTCTCTCTCTCTCTCTCTCTCTCTCTCTCTCTCTCTCTCTCTCTCTCTCATGTAGCCTACCTCTTTCACAGCGTGTCCCAAGGGGCACGAGTCCCATGTATATATTTTGTTCCATGACTGTACTGTACTTTATGCTTGACACCTTGGAGTGCAATAAAATTATCAAAACAATCTCTCTCTCTCTCTCTCTCTCTCTCTCTCTCTCTCTCTCTCTCTCTCTCTCTCTCTCTCTCTCTCTCTCTCTCTCTCTCACACACACACACACACACACACACACACACACACCACCGCGTATAGTGTAGTGGTTAGCACGCTCGAGTCACAATCGAGGGGCCCGGGTTTGAGTCCCGGCGCGGCGAGGCACATGGGCAAGCCTCTTAATGTGTGGCCCCTGTTCACCTAGCAGTAAATAGGTACGGGATGTAACTCGAGGGGTTGTGGCCTCGCTTTCCCGGTGTGTGGAGTGTGTTGTGGTCTCAGTCCTACCCGAAGATCGGTCTATGAGCTCTGAGCTCGCTCCGTAATGGGGAAGACTGGCTGGGTGACCAGCAGACGACCAAGGTGAATTACACAAACACACAATTATACTTGAGGCTCGCGCAAATTACCAATTACGAGTACTACATCCGTTTTAATAGACTTTAGACTGTCTGCATGGAGGAGCGACACAGCGTCACAATTGACAACAAACATGAAGCTTCTCTACCAAAAGGTAAGCTTGAGGACATCCAGCTGTAACGGCTTACAGGGCAGGAGAACAGCGGGATCATCCTCACCGCCCAGTTGTGGTTTGGTTTGCGGAATTCTCCGACTAAGAAGCTGTAAGAAGAAACGCTGCAGAAATGCGGAAAAGATTTGCGCCCAGCCTGGCAAGCAATGCGCAAAGAACACTTCTGCTTAAGCAAACTAAGAGCAGGCACAGGCAATATCGCTTACTTTAATCACATGAAATTAGCTATTAAAGAGAGAAATGTGGTATAGCGATGGTGGTGCTGCGTCGCTGAGCCCGCTGGTAATGAAGCTTCGGGCGCCGCCTGTTCGGTTCCCCCAAGTGATGCTGGTGGTGGCGCTGCTGCTGGACACTGTGGTGGTTACGTCTGACGATGCAGGTGCTTCGTCTCTCTTGGACTCCACCGGTCCTGGCGTTCCTAAGGGCGTTGTGGACGGGAGACGCGCCCAGAGGTGTAGCTGCGGTGTGGTGTGATGTGATGTGGTGTGGTATGGTGTGGTGTGGTGTGGTGTGGTGTGGCGGTGCGGCGCGGTCCGGAGACATCACCAGGGGAATGAGTAAGTGATCAGGAAAATACCTGTCCACCGTTAAGTACTGTTATTTTTTCCTTTCTTTCCCTCTTTCTTTTTCGGTCAACAATAGATAACATTTCATTAGATGACTCAGATTTTATTGAATTTGATCGGCATCACTTTTCACTTACAATATTGAACAGTATGATATTTCAATTATGCAAATAGTATGACCGTGACAAATTACTGGTGGACAATAACCAAACTGAACCCGTTACTATCGAACCATCGTGTGGATATCATTCTTGTAGTGATTCCACCACACTGCATTTCTCACCTGATCCAAAAATAACACCTATATATTTATCTTTTAACACAGGCAGCGGCATCCAGTCTAAAGATACTATAGATTATAGCTTGTAGCATGGGCAGTGTAACCATCTCATTTAGACAGTGTTTTCACAACACAAATCCTAGATACTTTACAATTTAAGTAAGTAACCCTTTGAGTACAATGTATCAACCTATCATTAAGCTGCACGTTTCCAAACCAAAAAAAAGAAAAAAAAAGACATGAGTGGAGGAGGAAAGGCAATGCATCTTTCAGGTTTCAGTCCTTTAAATACAAAACATCTTCCTGTATATTCTCTCACTTTTATTATTTTAGATTAACCACCACAAACTCTCCATGCGGTAGCTAGCATGTCTGCTGTTATTCATTTTTTCCTTTGTGTTTGCGTGTGTTCCACCTTGTCCTCGTCAAAATGCGACAGCACGAAGGTGAAACATAGGAAGTAGATAGATCACTGGGGGCCTGAAAACATGAGTTATCAGATAAGATTAATGATAACTCAGACGGAGGGAGGGACAGGGAAGGTGTATGAAGCAAGATACGAGTAGGTGAGGAGTGGGACAAACTGAAGTGGAATGATTAAGGAAGATGTACGTACTTATGTACTGTACTTACCTAGCATGTAGTGCGTGGGGAGCGGAACTCAGGTGTAGAGGAGGAAAGGCAGTGTGGTTTAGGTAGGATGGGTGGGTATAGTACGATGCAGTGTAGAATATTGGTGTATTTGTCAAGCTGAGGGCGTGGTAAGGCACTGACTTTTTTTTTCTCTTTTTTTTTAAGAAAGACTGGATGTAAGAAGGGAAGACTGGCCAAACGCAACAACAAGAAAAATAAAAAGGGCCCACTCAGTCTCCAGTCCACATACAGTGCCGAAAGAGTTAGCCAAATTCAGGGATAAATGTCTTGAAATCTCCCTCTTAAATGAAGTCAGGTCATAAGAAGTTGGAAATGCAGACACAGGCAAGGCTTGGAAAAGAAGGAGTGAGACCGATACAAGGAGAATGGAAGATGGCGGTGTGAGGACTGACAGGAGTGTAACGCAGTGAACGGAGCGAGTCACGCAAGGCAAACCTGCTGCATCACCACCACCACCTCCATCACCACCACTACCACCGTCATTCCACCACCACATAACAAATGCCTCTCCTCTCCACTCTCATTTCTGTCGTCTGTTTGTCTATTTCTAATCTGCGACAAACACACACACACACACACACACACACACACACACACACACACACACACACACACACACACACACACACACTCTCTCTCTCTCTCTCTCTCTCTCTCTCTCTCTCTCTCTCTCTGACTCTTCATGTTATTAACCTTACACTGTAGCCTCTTTTCATTACGCCTGCGTTAGTTTATTTTTTCTAATCGTCCATTCCTCCACATACCATTCCGTGACCTCTCCTCGACAGTTGACTTCGCTTCATTGTCTTGCTGAGTCTGTTAAATCGCCTTTTATTTCATTGTTTATATATATATATATATATATATATATATATATATATATATATATATATATATATATATATATATATATATATATATATATATATATATATATATATATATATATATATATATATATATATATATATATATATATATATATATATATATATATATATATATATATATATATATATATATATATATATATATATATACTTCTAAATTTTTTATACTTCTTATTTTTTTCTTCTTTTTCTTTTCTTCTTTTTCTTCTTCTTTTCTTCTTTTTCTTCTTCTTCTTCTTCTTCTTCTTCTTCTTCGTCTTCGTCTTCGTCTTCGTCTTCGTCTTCGTCTTCTTCGAATTATTCTTCTAATTATTCTCCTTTATAAGCTATCTTATTGGTGTGCCAACTGTAATATTTACACAAACCATTCCATCCTATGCTCATTTATGTATGGTACTTTTGGTTCGTGTACTGATTTTGTTAACCATACGTGTTATTTTACTATTTCTGGCAGTGTGTGCATAACGTAAAGTCGTCATATCCAACTAACTTTTAACCCCTTCAGTACTGGAACGCATTTTTATCGGGAGTTGTTGGTGTGATTAGACGATTTTATTTATATTAGAAAGGGTCTATGAAGGTCACAAGATCAATAGCCAGAGTCTTCATTGTTTTAATTCCCCACATAAGTCTCTGAAGCCGTATAAAATCACCAAATGGTAAGCAGAATGAATATGGAAACGCGTCATGGAACTGAATAGGTTAACTTCTTCAATAGTAAGACGCATTTTTACCTTGGTTTTTGGATGTTTAAACGATTTTACTTGCATTAGGAAGGATCTATGGAGTTCAGAAAATTAATGGCCAAAGTCTTCACTATTCTAGTCCCCACATAAGCTTCTGAAGCTGTATAAAATCACCAGATAGTAAACAGAATGAACATGAAAACTCGTGATGGAACTGAGGAGCTTAAAGCAATGTGGTTCGCGTTCATATTCCAGTGCAGCTCACAATTTCCTGAGCGTAGCTCCCCACCCACATTACTGAGCCACTTGTTACGTCATCAGGAAATAAAGAGCAAAATATCCTCCAACTATTGTCATTCTATTACTGCATGTTCTCCTTATTCCTTCCAGCAAGAATGGATGGGGCCCGAGGAGTCATCAGGGGCTCAGATACGGATCCTGGTCGTGGTCACAACTTATTCTAAAGGAGGACAAGCACTCGAGGTAAGCGTTCCCTTCCTCCCTCCGTCATGAAACACTACCCCAGCCGTGATTCATTCATCGCTGGGACCAGGACATAAAAACAGAAAAAAAAGTGAGTAAAGATAACAACACTACCAACTGATAACGAACAGATAAATCAATGTAACTAATAATGAAAAAAAAAATTCAATAAAGGTATTTAAAAAAGTTGACAATCAGTCAGTCAGTGAAAACGCAGTCTCAAGTAGGAGCAGAGGCGTCACACTTGCTGAGAAACACGTAAATCAGTAGTTTGGTAAGGGAGGAAATGTCACCCTGATGAAGAGGAAGACGTGATGAAACTATTGATATAATAAAGGGAGTGATCACTTAATGTTATGGAGGACGAAGGAAAACAGTCTTAATGGAGCAGAATACATGCAGAGAGAGAGAGAGAGAGAGAGAGAGAGAGAGAGAGAGAGAGAGAGAATGGAGGGCAATGGTTAAAAGAACAGCACAGTTGCGAAACCTGCCAAGGCTCGCGTGACCACCATAAGGGACTGCAGTATAATCATATAGATAGATTAACAAATAAACAAATGGCTCTAAATAAGGGCCACACCTGTGAGTCGCCTTAGTGTCACGGGCAGAGGAGAGTTCGCAACGCTTGCCTGCACTCATACTGGCAGCAAGAAGAGGAAGAGGATTAGGATTAAGAGGAGGAGGAGGAGGAAGAAGAAGAGGAGGGAGAGGGAAAGGAGGATGAGGAGGATAAGGAAGAGGAGGAGGAAAAGGAGAATTAGGATTAGGAAGAGGAAAAGAAGGAGAAGGAGAACGAATAGGGAGAGAACAAGGAGAAGCGGATGAGGAAGAAGTAGTAGGAGGAGGAGGAAGAAGAGGAGCAGGAGGAGGAGGAGGAGGAGGAGGAGGAGGAAGAGCAGGAAGAGCAAGAGGAGAGGGAGGAGGAGGAGGAGGGGTGCTAGGCAGGACAGGATGAGTAGAATGGTGGTGGTGATGGTCTTGATGGGTGGATGTGGTGCTCATGCTGGAGGTGTTAGTGGAGGGGAATGGTGGTGGAGATTGCAAGAATAGTTTTGGTATTGGTGGTGATGACATATGAGGCAAAAGACATGTGGAGGAAGTGGTGATGGTTGTGGTGGTGGTGGTGAAGAGGGTTTTGAAACCAGTTGATAAGGATGAAGTAGAAAAGATAAAAGTTTGCTTATCACGCTGACAGTCCCCCACCCTTGCTCAGTACAGCTGCCCACCTCCTGCCATTTTCAGGCTACGGCCAGGAGAAAGCCGCGGGGAAAAAGAGGGAAAATAGGAAAATACTGTTGCATCTTAACCTCTTCAGTATCATGACACGTTTTCCTATATATTCTACTTACTATTTGATGATTTTACACAGCTTCAGAAACTTATGTGGGATTTTTTTTTTTTTATGCAGGAAGGAAGCCAGGCAAGGGTAACAAAATATTAAAAGAAAAGGCCCACTTGAGTTCTGGTTCCCTTAAAATAGTAAAGATTCTGGCTATTAATCTTCTGACCTCCATAGACCCTTCCTAAAGTAAAAATCGTCTAATCACACCCAAACCTCTACTATTCTATTTTACTTACTTATGTGGGGATTAAAATAGTAAAGATTCTGGCTATTAATCTACTGACCTCCATAGATCCTTCCTAATATAAATAAAATCTAATCGTATTCAAATTTCATGGTAAAAAAGCGTCCCAGTACTGAAGGGGTTAATGGACGTTGGCTGGTGGAGGTGTGGGTGTGTGGGGTGTTGGGTATGGGGTGTGTATATACCACTCTATTTCAAAACTAACTTATTGTAGTCTTTTCACAATCTTGGTTTGTCGAGTTGAAGCCGTTAGTTGTATCTGAGTCAGGTTCAGAGCCGCTATTTGTAATTGTGTTGGCTGTTACGACACCATCACCTCGTCAGCACTCAAACTTTCTCCTCTCTTCCAAGTGTCCTAACCTTGTTCAAGGGAAGACACAGTAGGAACAGGAGGACAATTATACTTGGCGAGAACTGTAAACAAAGCACTGTAAAAGGAAAAAAAATGTGAAAGTGATTATCAGACTGTGTGTGAGGCTTCATATTTCTGCTCACCGATACCTGAAGAATTGTCTGTCTGTCACTTCTTTCCTTTCTTTCTTTCTTTCTTTCGTGTGTTTTAGTGTATTGATTCCTACACGCTTAGCTGTATTTTGTGGTTACCTTCTACATTGTTTTTACTTCCTATCTATATAAATAATTATGTATTCTCTCTCTCTCTCTCTCTCTCTCTCTCTCTCTCTCTCTCTCTCTCTCTCTCTCTCTCTCTCCGGCATATATATATATATATATATATATATATATATATATATATATATATATATATATATATATATATATATATATATATATATATATATATATATATATATATATATATATATATATATATATATAAAATACCGTTGATAGGGAAGAGAGAGAGAGAGAGAGAGAGAGAGAGAGAGAGAGAGAGAGAGAGAGAGAGAAGCATATTAAAAAACATCATGGGAATTCTTGGTTTCCTCCTATCCTGCTTTTCTCGCCCCAACCATCACCACCCCTCACCACCCAGCCACACCTCACCCTTTACCCTCGCTCCTCCCTATCACCAACACTCCAAACAGCAACCCGCCACGTCCAACCCTTCACGCCCCGCCCCGCCTTGCACCACTCCACCCTTCCCTTCACAGCCCACCACACTCCCGCACCACCACACCTTCCCATCATTAGCCGTACATCGTCCTCTTCCAGCCCCGCCCTGTACTATCCATCAAGAGAGAAAGAGAGAGAGAGAGTGTAAAGGGGATGGGGGGTAGGATCATCAGTTTCCGCTCATAGATTCCACGACTTTTTACAATACTGTAAGGGTCTCTCTCTCTCTCTCTCTCTCTAATAGTGGCAGTAGTCGTGGTTACTGCCGTTTCTTTATTTGTTGTTGTTGGGAGAGAGAGAGAGAGAGAGAGAGAGAGAGAGAGAGAGAGAGAGAATAAAATTGCCAAAAGATAAGGTGTGTGTGTGTGTGTGTGTGTGTGTGTGTGTCGTAATATGTTTGTTGGAGGGTGTGTTGTGAATGAGTGTTTGGTGGAGGGTGGGAGGCGATGGAGTGGGTGGGGCGTGTCGGGTGGTGGTGACGGGAGGCGTTGTGAGGCTGCGGATATCCGGACAGGGTTTTAACCGGATGTCACCAGCGCCAGTGGGGAGGAAGGTGGAAGAGGAGGAACAGAGGGATCGCCCCTGCGCTTATATCTTGTCACACACACACACACACACACACACACACACACACATCTTGTCTTTCATCTGTTTTACTCTCTCTCTCTCTCTCTCTCTCTCTCTCCGCGGCAAAGCACGGCATGGCTTCCTCACCAGAAGTATTTCATTACCTCTACTGAACTTTTTCTACTCATTGATTTTCAGAAGATTAAACGTACACCACATTTGTGTTTTGAATCAACAAACTCCTAAACGGTTCCATACATGTGTGAATGTAAAACAAACGTGCAACAGAGTGCACTGTGTCGTTCCTGGACCTGATGCCTCAGTAGGTTTGAACTAGTATTAGGCTGACACGGGTAGTCACCTAGTCTTTAAAGAGAAAAACTCCTGTTGATTGCGAAGGCGTTTCCTGCTCGGCGGGGAAGTGCGGTGCTTGTAATCAGTAACTGGCAACAAGCAGCAGAACAGAACCACGCTGTCGTGAATGGCAGGCTGTGACGCTGGCCGCTGGCGCCTGGCTACCTACCTTTGCCTTTGGGGAGTGGATTGGAGTGGGGGTGGATGTCATCATGCTTATCGCTCTCAGGCTCTTATCGCTGTCAGACTCTGTCCACCGATAAGGTTGTTATCAGGCTGGTGCGTAGTTGCTCCCTTGCCTGCCCGCCCGCCGCCCACCGCCCGCCACCCGCCATCAGCCGCCGCCCGGGCTACTGGGCCTCGCATTCCTGCACGGCTTCACTCGATAGTGACACATTGTCTTCGTTTATCTAGTCCTTTATTGATTTACTACTACTATTACTGTTACTACTGCTGCTACTACTACTACTATTACTAATAATAATAATAATAATAATAATAATAATAATAAAAACAATAATAATGGTATTATTTTCATTATTATTATTATCATTATTATTATTATTATTATTATCATTATTACCGTTGTTATTTTTTATATTGTTGATTATTCTGTTATTGTTTTATTGTTGTTATCATTACTATCCATTATTCAATCATATTTTTAGGAGCGCCTTCTTACTGCAATCACTCAAATTTATGATCCTTTCACAATTTCAAGGCGGTTGCTCCATTAACTGGAACTGGACGTTGCTTCACAGAGTCTGGTGAGATCCAGTACGCTACAGTACAGTACAGTACGCTACAGTACAGCACAATATGATAATGTAGTACGGTACAGTACAGTACAGTACAGCATGGTAACACGCCACACCACAAACACTGACACACAGACGGTCAGGTCACTCTTGGCACGCTTCTGGAGATTTGCCTCCACACCACTACTTCATTGTTCATTTCTTTGGGACACACACACACACACACACACACACACACACACACACACACACACACACACATGTATAGCGTGAGGATTTGTTGCTCGTTTAGTGAGGAGCATCGAGTCAGTTGTCCAGCTGGTCGCATGGCATTTCAGACATGCCTCCAAGGAACAAAAAACTAAGTAGTATTGGGTTCACCTTAACACAGACAAGCCCGCCGGTGCCCTCAACAGAACGGCTTGCCTACAATTACATCGAACTGAGCGTGTGTGGTGTGAGGCAGTTCAGACTCAGGCTGCCGGCATAGAGCGTCTTCAGAGTTCAGGGTTCAGGCGGAACTAGCATGCTTGTAAACGGCCCCGCTTATCCAAAACGAACCAATCCTGTCACTAATCTGACACAACAATCTTCTCTCCTTTATTTTATCTTTATTTTCTGTATACAGTAGTATAATGAAGTGTTGTGATGGATGTAAGTTTAAACTTAGTTGCTTGGTTGCTTATGCTGATGACACCACTATATATGCGACAATTCCTTCCCCACAGGATAGGCAGAGAGTCGCTAATGTACTCACTCAAGATGTTTCAAGGATTCTGTCATGGTGTGATCGGTGGGGTATGAAACTGAACCCGAGTAAATCCCATTAGCAGATCAAGGACACCTTTCCCAGTTCACCCTGATATTGTTGTCAACGAAGTACCTATTCCTAATTGTTCGTCTCTGAAGTTACTCGGAGTCACCCTTGATCCCAAACTTACTTTTGAGTTGCACTTGCGTTCACTTGCATCATCAGTCTCATGTAAAGTTGGTTTGTTACGCAAATGTAGGCGGATATATTCCTCTGATGATATTGTAAGAAATTGCTTTTACTCTTTCATACTGCCTCATTTTGAATATTGTCACTCTGTGTGGATCTCTGCAGCAGAGTCTCACTTAAAGCTTTTAGATAGAGCATTCAACCAGATTAAATTTCTTCTTCCTAATCTTGAGATTAATCTTCGGCATCGTCGTTTGGTTGGATCATTGTCCTATTTCTTCAAAATCATGTCTAATTCCAACCACCCGTTGCATTGTCATTTGCCTGCCCTTCACTACCAGCACGTGCTACAAGACAATCCTTGATCATGAATGACCGTTCCTTGTCTGTGAATCGATGTAATACTTCACAATTTTCCCGGTGTTTTATCCCAGTATCTGCTAGACTCTGGAATACAATTCCCAACGAGATTGTTAATTCTAGTAACATTGAAGCATTTAAAAAACGTGTGAATACCTTTCTTCTCTCTGAACTCACTACCTCTTAGATCTCTACCAATCTTCCTATTCTGTTGTTCATTCCTGTTACTTCCTTTCACTTATCGGTGAGGTGCCGCCCACTGGGCCTTTGGGTTTATGCAGTTATGCTTTCCAGTGGGTCACCTTCATTGACCTCATAATAATAATAATAATAATAGTATTATAAAAATAAGAACAAATTCAAATTCTCTCTCTCTCTCTCTCTCTCTCTCTCTCTCTCTCTCTCTCTCCTAACGTATGCCTGGTGAGAGGGAACCATCAAGCGGCATGAATCGTGTATGACCACTTCTTTCCTTGAGCCAGCCTGTTTATGCTGTTCAACAGACGCCGCATCGCGCATGCATGTATGACCGCCTCTTGCATCACGCCGACCCTTACCGGCCAACTCCAAAAGAACACGTGGAGGCAGCATTCCTCAAGCTCCCATATCACTGTTCAGCCTTTCCTTCAGTCCTCACTTACCATCCTCTTTAATTCCTTCAGTACCATGACGTGTTTCCATATTCATTCTGCTTACTATTTGGTGATTTTATACAGCTTCAGAAACTCATGAGGGGGGATTACAATAGTGAAGACTGTGGTCATTAATCTTCTGATTTCCAAAGACCCTACCTAATGTCAATAAAATGGTCTAATCGTACACAAATCTCAAGGTAAAAATGTGTCCCAGTATTGAAGGAGTTAATGAAGGTGAAGGACTGATTGAGGAGGCGAGACAATGTTCTTCAGAAATCAGAGACAGATCAACGGCCTGTAATTATATAATAGATTCATGTGTTAGGCGCGCGATCCTCACTTCAGTAATGACAGGAAAACACACCAGCTTTTCCTCTGAAAAAATGGCAGATAATCAAAACAGCATTATTAATAATAATTATTATTATTATTATTATCATCATCATCATTATCATCATAATAATTGTTATTATTATTATTATTATTATTATTATTATTATTATTATTATTGTTGTTGTTCTTGTTGATGATATCATTATCACTACCATTATCGGTGGTCATGCGTCATTCTTACACATGAGGATTGGTAGTTAAAGAAACACTATCCTTGGAAAGGTGTGAGGATGGAAGAGAATGGTGAGCGGGGCGGGGCGGGGCGGCAGGATTGCCAGCACTTTGCGGCTTGTAGACTACTTGGAATCTTGTCGGGTGGGGGGGGGGGGAGTTACTGTGACTGACTCCAGACTCCAGGCTCCAGTCACACCGGCCACCGTGCGAGCATGAAGGCGGTGGACACAGGTACAGGTACTTTACAGGTACAGATACACTTGTGTTTCTCCTCCTTGCAGTGTGGCATGACCAAAGGTACCACTCTGGTGGCGTGTGGAGTGTGGTTCACCATTGTTTTTTTTTTTTTTTTTCACAGTATTCTTTTGAGAATGATGTGAAAGGAGATTTCTTTGGTACATAACATTGAGCTTCCCATTCTTGTGAATTAGTTGAACTTCCTTTCTTCCCATTAAATAACCTCTCAAATACTTCAAAACACAAATGACACCTATCATGTTTATATGTTGGATTCCTGTCTTCCATACAATAATCTTATAAATACTGGATGTTTTTCAAGATAGAAGTAGACAGAAAGGAAGAAACCCTTTCGGTGCAAAAAAATTGAGTCATGATTTGTACGTATATATATATATATATATATATATATATATATATATATATATATATATATATATATATATATATATATATATATATATATAATGTTAGAAGAGAGCATTTTTGAGTCATTATCATTTTGTGTGAGATAGAGCATCTCAACCCACTGATACTTTTCATATACGGCAGGCTATTGAATTAACAAATCCTGGTGTAAATTATTTGAATTAAATGCAGTGAACAATATTTATTAGATCAGGTATTTACTGGTTTATGGATTTTCCCTTACACGGCTGTCACCTACAGCTGCCAGATCAGCAGTTAACAATTCTGTGATACAGTCTTGGAGTTTTTTTTTTTTTATGAAATATGAACAGTTTAGTTACGATGTTTAAAATGTTGGTCAACCTCAAGCCAACTCAAGCCAGACCTAGCGGCGGTGGGAGAATGGCCGCGCCCCGTCCGCCCCGGCCAGTGTGTCACCAACCCCAGCCATCCGGCTACTTCATCGCCCCTGTTCCTTTAACAACATAGTTTTAGAATCTGATTTGCGGTCTATCGAATGCTTTGGAACCCCAACCGAGAAGAGGCATAATTCCCGCGGTGGGGCACGTTTGTTCTTGTTCCATACATAGAGCAGCAGCGTGCAGGTGTACTGGCTGAGAAGGACGAGCCGGCAACGGTGCTGCCAGAATACCAAGCATTCCCAACATTAACATTGGCAACACTGCAAAGAAAATAATAACACCAGAATTCATCAAACGTATGAGAGACACTAGAGCTGAAAAATTCATTGTAAAGTAATATGTGTTCAAGCAAATCTCTATATTCCAGCAGGGGAAAAAATAGAAGAAAAACCTTCAAATATGTGAATTGGTAGCAGCGGCCGCCTGGGTGTGCGCGCCAACATTGCCGCAGTGTCACACCCACTTCGTCGAAAACCTTAGACTGGCTCTGACTTTAGCCCTCGCAATGTGAACTCGTAACTCAATCTTGTTGTGCGAGTTTAGTTCCACCAGTGGAAACCTACATAGATGAATGTTACTTACTTTCGTCCAATTCTCTTGAGGTTGTGTGCTAAAGCACGGAAAAATTTTACCGTCTCCTTACCTATGTTATATCGAACAAATCGTGAATGCGTAAAGCAGTGTGACAACCTAGATTACTATCCTTCAAGACGAGTGACTGGTTATCCCTAAATGTCAACTGTTACCACACTTTCCTCTAACGACTTATTTTCCCGGTAGGTCAAGAAACATCGCCATCCATCTGTGGAGCCAGACGTGACCACTGCAGTATTGATTGTTCCAGCTGGTACAGGGACTTCACATGCAGCGCCGTCGTGCATGCGCTTCAGGCTACTCAGGGAAAGGAAGGGAAGGGAAAGATGGCTGGCTGGCACCGAAGCCAACAGAGTTACGGATGGAGGGAGCGTAGGATTGTTGGTCTGGCATGCGCCATACAGCTGCGTCGTACTGATACACGGCGGACAGCCCCTTCCACATCATGCTTCAGGCTGAGTAGGGAAACCTTTTCCTAAACACGGTCTTCTGTATTAGCAAATCGCTTACATGGTAAAGTAACAGTAAGGAATCAATGTTGGGGGAATCGATAGTCCCACGTTCCTCCAACACTATCACGACAGGTGCTGTGAAGTTATTATATATTAATAACAATGAAGATAAGAAGCATCACTACTGCCAGCATGACCCAAATACACGAGGTGGAGATGAAGGACAGTAAGGAAAGAACCCCGTGGAAAAGGGGCAACAGTTTATACTTATTCGGTAAACAGTTATCATACTGGTTCATCTTTCTCATGTCTGGAATTCGAAATTATTCTAGTTCAGGTAGTATGTACTCGTGCTGGAGATTACGAGGTAAGTGTGTGTGTGTGTGTGTGTGTGTGTGTGTGTGTGTGTGTGTGTGTGTGTGTGTGTGCATGCCGACGAAAGTCTGAGATGGATGAGTCACTTTCGTTGCATTAGTTGGACGTGCAATTTCCGGAGCAAGGAAGTGCGTCTGAAGTATGACTGAGGCTCTCTCTCTCTCTCTCTCTCTCTCTCTCTCCTTACTTTGGAGGGAGCTATTATGTTCAGTCGCATAAGATGAAAAATCCTAGCATTGCTGATGTTGAGTGGGCGGGAGATGAGGATGTAAAATGGGTGGGGTTCGTGTGTACGGAGTGGGCGGAGATGAGGGTGTTAAGTACGGGAGGCAAGGGGAGTCGAATGTTAAGTGGGTTGGAGACGAGGGTGTGGGGTAGGATGGTAGGGAAGGTGTAGAGATCGGGGTGGAGCATGAAGGTGGAGCTAGACTAGCAGCAGCCTTCGTCTACAAATGGTCGCTCGCCAACCTTGGTAGTACACACACACACACACACACACACGTCATAAGGAAATTCTTCGAAGGTAACGTAAATTTATAAATGTGTGGAGATTGAAATAAATCGGATGTGTGTGTGTGTGTGTGTTTCACTGTTTGATCTGCTGCAGTCTCTGACGAGACAGCCAGACGTTACCCTACGGAGCTAGCTCAGAGCTCATTATTTCCGATCTTTGGATATGCCTGAGACCAGGCACACACCACACACCGGGACAACAAGGTCACAACTCCTCGATTTACATCCCGTACCTACTCACTGCTAGGTGAACAGGGGCTAGACGTGAAGGGAGACACACCCAAATATCTCCACCCGGCCGGGGAATCGAACCCCGGTCCTCTGGCTTGTGAAGCCAGCGCTCTAACCACTGAGCTACCGGGCGTGTGTGTGTGTGTGTGTGTGTGTGTCAGAAGTAGCAGTAACAGCAATAGCAGTGATGATGCTAATAATCTAATAATGTATGGCAATGTGTGAATTCAAACAATATAAACCTACAAATAAAATGTTGATAATCATCTTGCAACGATACAAGTCCAATGATGTTCAAGTACGGCAAAACCTTTCCCCTTCTTTGTGCCTTCCTGCAAGAGAAGTGGACAGTGTATGGTGAAGGCAGCGCGCGCACACACACACACACACACACACACACACACACACACACATCCTGTTGGCTCACATCGCCGCAAATAAGACAATAGAGCACTTGACTCTGCCCACGTCACCTCCTCACGGCAGGTCAGCTAGTGTCTGCTGCGTGACAAGCAAATAGATAAATGAATGAATGAATTATCCACACACTACTAAAACCGCTGCAACACACGTGGGTGTTAAAGATGATGTTAATGAAGAGGGTGGTGGTAGTGGTGATGATTAATGTATTCATATTCACTGTAGTAGTAGTGGTGGTAATGCCGATGAAAGTAGAATGATGGCAAGACTAGGTCGTGAAGTTGTGGCTAGAGATTATAGCAGTTCATCACTACTATACTCATAATAATGAAAATAGTAATACAAATAAATGACAGAGTAGGTCTCCTAAATGTTTTCGTCTAGGCTACATAGATCACCTGAGATCGAGTGGAGAAAGGCTTAATGAGAAGTGTGTCATGGCGCCGCTGCCTCGCCACGGCGACTAGGCGTGGTTTGCAGTTTTGCCACTGTGGGCGGATAATATGTACAGATAGAAAGGACGTAAGAGTCCATGGTGACTGGGCTGTGGGCGGGCAGTATTCAGTGCGTGGTATGGCTGTGTGACCGCTATATGTGGGCGAGGAGTGTGGGTTGAGTGCTTCCATCCGCTCTCCACTTTCTCGGGTCAACATAAGGAAGAAAAAATGCAGTCGGCACAGAGTGGCTTAGTGGTGATACTACTACTACCTAGGTTTTGGCTTCGTAATGAGGTCAAAGTGCCGGGGAAGTGGGTGGAAATAAGGGCAGGGGACTGTGTGCACCAGGAAGGGGGAAGGGGAGAGTGGGGAGTAGGGGGGAGGCTTCAGATGCCAGCTAGTCGGAACCAGATGGAGTAGGTGACTCATACGGTGACGCGGGTGAGTTCTCCATTCTACCGCCACTCGCTGACTCACACCCCACCCAACTGAGTCACTCCCGAGTCCCACATACATTGCCTCCTTTCACTTCCTGGAGAATATCAGAATTATTTACTTTGAATGGTAGATTACTGTTCATAGAAGATTCATACTAAGATTACCAACACTTGACAACTACCTATGAATGCAAGTATAAATTAATTATATTCTGCAGAAGATTCATTTCGTAATAAGATATGCATGGTGACAGTTGTTACTGGTGGCAAATGAGAGTACAGGCAGAAAACAAATGTGGGCGATTTGTGGAAGCCATGGTGGAGGCAGCAGGGGACAGGAAGCGGCCTGGAGCTCCCACGTGAATGGTTTCTGCTGTTCCTCTTTGGGTGAAAGGAAGGCAGTATGTGCGCCTTGTGGAGAGAGAGAGAGAGAGAGAGAGAGAGAGAGAGAGAGAGAGAGAGAGAGAGAGAGAGAGAGAGAAATTTACCTTCACTGATAGTTTCATCCTTTCGTGAATGTCAGCAAGCCTGCTCACTAGTGGATGACCCTGCTGCTCTAAGCCGCTAAGTAAAAGACGACTGGTAACAACAGAGAATGCTCGTATTATATAATACCGATGACCTTGAAAACACAACAAGCAAGGGCTGGCACTGCTAGCCTTCCTTCCCGTCAGCTTTCAGCTGATCGCGCCAGCCCACTAGGCCAACTGTCAGAAAATAAGAAATAAATAAATACTTTGTGTGTGTAACTTACCATAACTTTGAAATAAAAAAGTAATCGATTGCCGTTGTAATTCAACCCAATACATAGGCAATAATGCATCAGCACACACACACACAGAGAGAGAGAGAGAGAGAGAGAGAGAGAGAGAGAGAGAAATAAATCAAGATAGTAGTTCACGCAGCGTTGGCAACCCTGAGAGCGGAATTCCCGTGGTGCATGTTTGCCACACTGGTGCTGCTTCACGTCCCCGTGCTGCTGTACCGCTGCTGAGTGAGCACAGCACTGTACCAGTTGCAGTAAAATCATTATACAAGCACCTCACACAGACACACGATGCACGAGGATCGGCTGTTACTCCGTGTGGAGTGGACAGCAACACCACATAACTGATAGGGTAATGGCGATCCTCTTTAACTGCCAGAGTAGCCGTCTCCACTTCTCTCCATTCTACCACCTAGTGTCCATCGGCAACCACAGCTTCACTACACAAAGGATGCAAAATAAAAGATAAGTAAATATATATGAAACGTTTATTACGATTTAGGAAAGCAATTTTGACAATGGGGGGCGAGAATTTTTCAACGGTTAATTTTGAACTAAACTACCACCAAAACATATTACATCTTAATACATCTCTTTATTTGGCAGTCTAATCCAAGCGCTATTCACGCTCGACTCTGGTTAACGTAAACGTATATCACCAATGTACCGGAGGAGGTAGGATCGATACCTTCAATGCGCGAGACCACGTAGTAATTGGGGAATAGTCACGCACCAACACGATGCGTCTTACGGCAAACCAAAGCTCGCCCAGGTTGTTGGAACACCTTGACGTGTCCTGCTTAATGACAAATCAATAGGAAGATAAGTACAAACCCAGAGAAAACAAAGCTCCTCAGTTGATTTCCGTTTAATTAAACAAGCAGATGAGAACGGTCTGCGTCAGGAGAGGTGGGATGTTTGTATGTTTGTTTGTTGGTGGTGGTGGTGACGTTGGCTCAGTCTGCTGCAGCTGATTATTTCAATGTTGTAGGGATTTCAAGGTGGTTCACTAACTGCCAATTAAAATCCTGCCCGAATGGTTAATTAAATTGCTTCCCATTCCCGCTTGGTAACTCACCTGAACGCCGATCATTTCTCAAGAGCGACGTGAGAATTTACTTCAAATAAATCAAATACTTCCATCATTACTCCATGCTTACATCCAACGAAGTCATTTATCTACCGCAATTATTGATCTTTGTAGACACCAACTGGCCACGACATAACAGAAAATCAGCTCAAATTTTGAAGGGGGTCACATCTAATAAACCAATAGGTAATACAGTATCTTAAATATACAGTGAACCAATGGGTTGTAACTTGTTCCAATTCAGCAAGGCAATTTGTCAAAAATGCTTATGGAATTATCAGATAGTAAGATATACGTAATTAAATTTGTCTGCTACAACCACATGACTCACCGGTTAATACAGTAACAATCTCTTCATACTTGTTGGTTTCATTCTCTGACTGTCGATACGCAACGATACATACAAAGAGGTGGGATCGAGGAGCCCCACCCCATGGGAAGTACAAAATGCTAAGTGGTTCATTTAGCAATAGTAAGTAATGCAGTCTGGCCGGCCGCCCCCTCCCCCCCGAGGGAAACGGCCAGCCGACCCAAGCGTTGTTTCACACTATCAAAACAGTCTCTCTACGCTGGTCCAGAGAGCTCCGCAAGTCCCACTGTTTGTCACTTGTCTCTGGGATGGTGGAGGGGAGAGCTGACACACTCGCCGGGTAGCCTGTGCAAAGATTGATAACCTACCAGCCGGGACTGCTCCTCAATGGTGGTGAGTCACAAATGCACTGGGGAAAAAGGAAACTTAAAGACTTATCGAGCCATCCAGTTCGAGCGGTCTTTTTTTTTTTCGTTTTCGTTTTTAACTGAGGCAGCAGAGAGGCCGAGGGGCGACCGTGGTGGTGACGGCCATGAGTACCAGGATGGTGGGCGAAGTAGCGTCACTGAGGAGCTCCCAGCCGCAGCCTCGACTACTAGTTAGCCACGCTGGCGGTGTGGTGAGTGACTTGTGAGGAATGGTCGACCCTTAGGCATCATGACGTACATTCGGAGTGTAAAGGGTCGAGTGACGCGTGCTAAAAGGGGTTGCGTTCATCAGTTTTGGTCGCCCCCTTCGTTAGCATCTTCCCCTTCGCCCTGCGTGTCACTCGTCCAAAGCGTCAGGTTGTCTCGCAACAGCTGCATTATGAGCGTAGAGTCTTTGTACGAGTCTTCATTCAGCGTGTCCAGCTCCGCGATTGCATCGTCGAACGCCTGTTAAAATGAGAAGAGGGAAGAAAATGGCGAACACTGCATTAGTTTGTTTATACAAAAAAAAAAAAACACGCAAGCACGCACGCACGTACACACACACACACACACACACACACACACACACACACACAAACTGTACGTTCATAAGTACGCACGCACGCACGTACTATAAGGAATCGGTACCTGCTGAAATGACTAACATTCCCGTCTAATGGTAACGTTGAAGGGAATGAATAGCTATGTTAGTAAAGGTTAATCTACCTATTAATAATGTAGTACTTTCACGCATGAACATGATACGTTTACACAATACTAGTCGATCGATTCCCGTCACTCCATTACTTCTGTAATCATCACTAACGTAAACTAATTTTTCTATACTAGTTAAACATCAAGTTGGTTCCTCCACCTCACACGTAACGCACTACGCATGAGGCTGAAAAACCATTCATGTCACGGACAACAGGAGAGCAACAGGACTTCACTCCCAGAGTCATAGACCAGACCAGCCACTTGGAAACCAAAAACAACGCCAACAGAGGATGCATTAACTCATCATCCCTTAGGGTCACGCGGACAATCTGGCCAGTGGTTCAACATACCCCAAACAGTTTTAATTTGTCTGGCAGTCATACTCGCCGACTCATTCTACATTGGTTAGTAAGAACACGTGGGGCTGATCTATGTTAATCAAAACAATCTATTCCCTAATCAAGTGATGCCGTGAAACTCGTCATGCACAAAGGATAAGATGAGTGGTTGGTTAGCAAGGGGTGTGGGCACGTCAGTCAGTCACTGGAGCGGCATGAGGGCGGGGGGGTCACGCCGTTACCTGTTTAGCTAAGTGACACGCTCTGTCGGGAGAATTGAGTATCTCGTAGTAGAATACGGAGAAGTTGAGGGCCAGGCCTAGCCTGATGGGATGCGTGGGCTGCATCTTTGACTTGGCGATGTCGAAGGCCTCCTGATATGACTTCTGGGAGTCGTCAACCACAACTAACAAAAAAAATATCAATATTACTGATAACGAACAAGAACGGTGACAACCACTCAACTCCCAGTACTGTTGCTCTCCGCCACCGCTCGCTCTGAAAAGTGAATCATATAATACCTGTTTAGCTAGCTGGCATGCCTTATCGGGCGAGTTGAGGATCTCGTAGAAGAAAACTGAGAAGTTGAGTGCCAAGCCCAGCCTGATGGGGTGGGTGGGCTGCATCTCTGCTTTGGCGATATCGAAAGCCTCCTGGTACGACTTCTGGGAATCATCCACTACACCTAGACAAAGAAAGTCATCAAATGCACAACAAGACAGACCATTGCATTAAAGATAGATAGGTGTGTGTGTGTGTAATTCACTGTTTGATCTGCTGCAGTCTCTGACGAGACAGCCAGACGTTACCCTACGGAACGAGCTCAGAGCTCATTGTTTCCGATCTTCGGATAGGCCTAAGACCAGGTACACACCACACACCGGGACAACAAGGTCACAACTCCTCGATTTACATCCCGTACCTACTCACCGCTAGGTGAACTGGGGCTACACGTGAAAGGAGACACACCCAAAAATCTCCACCCGGCCGGGGAATCGAACCCCGGTCATCTGGCTTGTGAAGCCAGCGCTCTAATCACTGAGCTACCGGGCCGTGTGTGTGTGTGTGTGTGTGTGTGTGTGTGTGTGTGTGTGTGTGTGTGTGTGTGTGTGTGTGTGTGTGTGTGTGTGTGTGTGTGTGTGTGTGTGTGTGTGTGTGTGTGTGTGTGTGTGTGTGTGTGTGTGTGTGTGTGTGTGTGTGTGTGTGTGTGTGTGTGTGTGTGTGTGTGTGTGTGTGTGTGTGTGTGTGTGTGTGCGTAAAACACCAGTCCCGGGAGCCTTCCAAGTACCTTTATACTAGCGTTTAGCTAAACACTAGAATACAGTATGTTATATAAATGACAATATCTTGAGTGGGGCACCTCCACTTCAACACTACGAGGAAACATCCGTGATTCACACCCAAACATGTATTTCTAAATTATTTACCTTCAGTGACACGTGCAGGTTCTCGAACACTTAACTTCCTGTCTCACTATCTCGGTGGCAGCCACATGAATGACGTCACACTGTCGCCACTAATCTCAGCTCAAGAAAACGGAACAATGTCTAATCCACACAAATTTTCTTAACTTACAGCCTACTGTGACTTGTCAAAATGACACTACAATGTTTAAAATTATTGTATCTATAACGTGATACTCTAAAATACTATCATAATATTGCCCATCCACTGCCAAAGATACTGGCCTAGCCTGGCCTGCCAGCCGTTGCCAATATACTCCATCCCAGACTCCATCCCAGGACTGAGGAGAAAGTCCCATCCCAGGTCGGTCGGTTTCTCACCAATGAAACAAATGTGGATGTGTTGCAGAAATTATTACAATATATATAGGCTTTGCCTAACTTCGTGTCTGTATGTACGGGTATGCACAAGTGTAATAAGAAAAGTACACACACTATTGAAGACGAATTTACCATCGAAGACAAACACCCTGGTCCAGACCCGGCCACCAAACCCGCTAGGACACGACCCACCACCACCACCACCAGTAGTAATTGTACTTACCCGCTCGAACGTCGCCAGTGGCCACCTCAGCCAGGTACCTATAGTAGTCGCCCTTCATCTTAAGGTAGAAGACCTTAGACTCAGGGTTTGAGGCCTTGGGGATAAGGAACTTGTCGAGGAGACCCTGAGGAAGGACCAGACACCATAGTTATTACCGGCACTCATATCATTCAACCACGACCATACCTCCCTCCGCCACACCTGCACACCACCACAAACCAACACGCCCAACCAAGCCAGTTCCATGCCATCTCATTCTGGCCTGTCTTTCACCACAATCTTATATACGCCGACATGTAAATGGCTCGCTGCAATGCCCCTTTACCTCTCACCTCATTAGGCACATCTATCTTAACTCTCTCTAAATAAAGCCGAAAAGAAGACTACTAATGAAGTAAAGGTTATACAGGACAGGTGTCTTGCATACTAAGCTAATTTACTTTCGCACAAACGTTAACACCGACGAGAGAGAGAGAGAGAGAGAGAGAGAGAGAGAGAGAGAGAGAGAGAGAGAGAGAGAGAGAGAGAGAGAGAGAGAGAGAGAGAGAGAGAGAGAGAGAGAGAGATCTGGAACTCCTGCAACAGGATTGAATACCTTTATGTACCCCATCAATCACTGAATTCCTAACATCCGTGCATACTTCCAAACTCACTCGTTGACATCTGTCCCCTCCGCACAACTCCTCACTTGTACGTCCTCCCAGGCTACTGCTCACACCCTCAAATGGAGTGCCGCCCTTCACCCCCCTCCCCCTCTAACTATGAAGACGCTACATGACCTTGAGTAGTACAACACCCTTCACCGTCATTTCTTCACCCCACCCCACCACGCCACGCCACGCCAGCGATGGGATAGGGCCGGTGTCTGCCTCTCACCAGCCACACTAGCCATAATTGCACAAGCATACAAACCAACTCCTAAACACACACCAGTAGCCAACCTTCCCGCAGCTCCATTAACCCCTTGCTTATCGCCCCATGTACACTGTCTCTCTCGCCTACTTACACACTAAAGTAAGCACATAGAGATGAAGCGAATGGATACATTGATAAAAAGACTAAGATCTAATTCTCTCGCGTTTCCTCCTTAAAGGCATGAAAGCCAGCAAGGACTCTACCCAACAGGCAGGACCAACCAGACAGACGTGCTTTCTCTTTACGAGAGAGAGAGAGAGAGAGAGAGAGAGAGAGAGAGAGAGAGAGAGAGAGAGAGAGAGAGAGAGAGAGAGAGAGAGAGAGAGAGAGAGAGAGCGCCGCGCCTCCGGTATGCCAACCACACCACACCTCCCGCCACAAGTTAACCCAACACAACCGGACCAGACATGCTTTCTCTCTACCCCACATACCAGAGAGAGAGAGAGAGAGAGAGAGAGAGAGAGAGAGAGAGAGAGAGAGATAGTGGCACCGGTATCTGAGCCAACAGACAACCTTGCCCCGCATCACGCCACTTCCCACACCCCACCCACCCCTCCCTCCTCGACAACAAAAGACAGTAACACTTACCAAAACGTCCTGGCAAATTTCCCTAAGCTCTGTTTCAACCTGTAATGAGGAGGAGAGAAAAATGAGCATTAGATAACTTAACCCATGAGTAATAAACAGGACAAGTGTATATATTGACAGGCGTTACGTTCGTGTCACCTTATCGTGCTAGACTAGACTAGTACAACTCTACTCCTCAATCGCTCAGCTCACCTTCTCTCTGTACTCCTTTGCCATTTGTTGCTTTCGTTCTGAACCTTCTGTCTTCTGTTCTATGGAGGAAATAACTCGCCAGGAACTTCTTCGGGCACCGACCACATTCTTGTATGCTACAGACAACAGATTTCGCTCCTCATTGGAAAGCTCCACCCCTGCAGGAAAGGCAGAGAACACCGCCATACATTAATCAAAGACGCTCCGCTCCGGGGCGGGACGAGTGAAGGCCAACTAGGCTTATTAATGAACGTGAAGGGCACAGGGCGAGATGACGTGCAAACACTGCGCAACAACTTAACCATGAAATCTGGGACAAATATATCAAGCAGCAGAGAGAGAGAGAGAGAGAGAGAGAGAGAGAGAGAGAGAGAGAGAGAGAGAGAGAGAGAGAGAGAGAGAGAGAGAGAGAGAGAGACTGGAAAGGTAGCATGAGCGTTTGGTTTATTATAAACATTACGTACTCCCCGTACAAATGGGAGGAGCAGCAGCAGCAGTCAAATCAGTAAATGGCTTTGTGCCTAATGATGGCCTGAGGCTAGGTGCCACCAATCACGTAGGCGCCGGCCGGCCGGCGTTACTTATTGGGGAATTATTTCATTCCTAACCATCCTACATCATTATTTATGAAATCATGTACCTTAATTTTTCTATTTTATAAACAAAACACACCCACACCCACACACACACACACGTGTAAGGAAAGATAAACAAGGCCACGACAGTGACAATGTGCACCACTATTAATACAAACCTCACACACACAAAAAAAAAAAAAAAAAAAAAAAAAACACCTACACGTCCTGACAAGTCTGTCATTCCCCGCGGAATACATGAATCAAAACCTTTAATAAATGTAAACACATCAATATGTTTATGTCCATGAAAACCACCACTACCTACTTCAGAACGGTAACTTACGTGTTTTGCCATTCAACAGTAATACCGCACAATTTCTGACTAACTACCTATAACGCGGGCGCGCGCACGCACGCACGCACGCACGCACGCACGCACACACACACACACAGCAACAGCAGACCGTAGTATGAAGAGCAGCGAGGCTCAGCCTTGAGTGAAGACTTCCTACACTGGCAATGCAGGAACTAACTAGTACAGTCTTTCCTAAGGCGAGATATACATGAACTCAGCAAGGAAACCCTTCAACTCAGGGCCACCAGATATCCATACTAGTTGTATTAAACCATTCTGGGTTACAAGACACACTACGGCTCAACACCCTGCTATACCCAAAAACACACACACCATTATCATTAAATAGTAAATAATAATAATGATAAATAGCAAATAATTAGTAATAATAAACACTTGGTAGTGTCTGACGGGTGTGTGCCGGTGTTAATATGAAGTGAACTTGACCGGATTAGTTTATGTTCATTTAGTAAAGGGATCTGCGTAAGACGACTTGCTAAATAGTATTACCAAGTCTGTATCTATCACTGTGGAAGGTGAAGTAGTTTATTGGAACAAGGCAAGGGCAGTGCAACAGTGATCTGTGATGCAATGACGGCTACGTATATGCCAGATGATGTATGTAGTGGTATGTTGTAAGGATCAAGTCTTATTTACCTGTTTCTGTGACCTGCTTCATAGCGGCGGCCATATCATCGTATCTCTCTGCCTGCTCGGCGAGCTTGGCCCTCTGTACTTGTTCTTCCTTATCTCCCATTGTGTCTGGAAAGAGAAAAGAGCAAAGTTATCACAAGCCTTTACTTGATTCACTCCAAACATACCAAATTCCAAAGCATCCTCTCCTGATCGACATATCATAATCCCCAAGCCACACCAGCAAGGCTGTTTGTTGTGCCACCGCGTGGCTCACGTTTATCACCAAAGCAGGCTCTTCCTGGCAACCCTGCACCTGTCACACCTACTACAATCGATTTTCCAACACATTACCCATGCAACGCTTCATTCCCAAATCATATGTACTGCAATCACACGCCTGTATATTGCATTTCCCGATTGCCCGTTTAAACACGCTTCCTGACACCTGACTATCGCAACTCACTATACACACACACACACACTACGTCATAAGCTTGGGTTAACATTTTCAGTATCAGTGCGTGGTGTTCGGCAAGTCCATTCTGCAAAGTGAGGCTCATCAAGGCCAGTGATTGACGGACGAATATACTGCGTCGCAATAATGGAGGAATAGCGTATGTGCCGCGCACTACAGTTAGGTGTCATGAACCGGATGAAAGCAGATACGTATCTCGATCTGTCCTGATCCTGACAAAAGATCTGTCAAGACAGACCGCAACAACTTTCGTCATACCATTCATACTGTTGGCCTAAGACAGCCCCGCCTTACCTATCCACCTCTGTGTGTGTGTGTGTGTGTGTGTGTGTGTGTGTGTGTGTGTGTGTGTGTGTGTGTGTGTGTGTGTGTGTGTGTGTCAATTACTAATCGTTGCTAGTGATCTTACTCCCGCCACTCCACACACTGAGGCACAAAATCCTGTATCAGCGATAGCAAGACAACCGGACGCGACAGCCGTTAGCAGTGTTATCCAGCAATGCCACTTGCAGAGACACTACCCCCGAGAGAGAGAGAGAGAGAGAGAGAGAGAGAGAGAGAGAGAGAGAGAGAGAGAGAGAGACTTGCTACTTACATAACCCCCTCTGAAGTGAAGCCCACACCAACAAACAAGCCCTCCCAACGTTAAATCCTTTACAGTTGTGAATTTCCGCGGCTCTTCATTCCCCCCGCCATACCCTACATTCCACGCCTAGCACCTGCTTCTCTGCGGGATTAGGGTTACGGCCACCGTGTCCCCGGGCCGCTCACCACACCACTCCTCTCACGCTGCTACATTCCTGAAGCACTCAACTTCACCACATGCACGCTTCCCACACACTACCATCATCCCAACCTTTCGATACCTAATGAGAGAGAGAGAGAGAGAGAGAGAGAGAGAGAGAGAGAGAGAGAGAGAGAGAGAGAGAGAGAGAGAGAGAGAGAGAGAGAGAAATTTCGCATAAATATTACCAACGTTAAAACGAAAGTTGCTCTAAGTTTCCCTTAGCACTCCATGGCCAGCGTACAGAAGTTTAGTGGTACCGGGTCGCTGGTGGTGACATGCTCAGCGCACCCTCCCACGTGGCCGTCGAGGCTCATCACCATGTATCCATCACCTTGCTACACACACGCGCACACGCACCTGTTGTCTGTATGGTGTGTGAATTCAGTCTAATGCGTACATATACAAAATGTAGCAATTCAAATGCACCTAAATTGCCACTTGATCAGGTTGAAAGCTATTGTGTAGGAGCAGCCCTCCCCAAAACTGTAGTTACGACTTCCTGCGTAAGAAATTAAGTAACATAACACTGGCAAATAAAGCCCCTTGCAAGATATTTCTGATAAGACTTGCAACAGGCGGCCTGACAACAAGCTTGTCACTCTGCCGCCTGAAGCCTGCCTCAGTAATCAACCAATCGTTCACACCACACAAGCTGACGGTGTGTGGTGGGGAGGGGGGATAGAGAATATCTTGGTGTGTGGTGGGGAGGGGGGGTGAATATCTTGGTGTGTGGTGGGGAAGGGGGAAATAGAGAATAGAGGAGAATATCTTAGTGTAAATCGGTATACATCTGCGAGGAATGCCTAGTGAAGGTACCAACTCGCTGAGAACCATTACATACTGTCCCATGAATGGGGAGGTGGATAACACCCGAGCCAGCGAGACGGGTGACTCATGAGGAAGACTGTACACTTAACACATGGTATAAACAAAGAAGTCCCTCACCAGTACAGGTGTCACGTCCCGAGATGAGCTACAATGGCGCTAACAAGGTGCAAGGAATCAGAACACCCGGCACAGCGGTGAAGTGAGTCACTCAAGTTTGACGAGAAGTGTGACGCAATCAAGAACAAGAGGACTCGCTAAACTAATGGTGAAGCCAATGCAATACTATTGGTACTACCATTTACAGGTGAACGAAGCACAAGCGAGTCACATTATCTTAAACATTCATGACGCTAATATTTCTCAAGAAATACCTGTAAAAATTACAATCGAAAGGAAATCTCAGGTGTTATGGCGGACATGACGTCACACGACGGTCAAGGCGGGCGAACTGCGTTGTATGATACTCACGTTCACATCGTAATCATCCATTATTGCACAAAACAGACTATAATGTGAAGATGTTAAGGAAAACCCTACCCTGCAAAGAACCACGGACGATACCTTACACGAGACGACTAAACCCGAGGCGTTACCATTAACAACGGCCACGAGGCCGGGACAAGCAATGGAAGGAGACTACCGCTCAACAACAGATACAAGGTATTACTTCCACGAGGCCGGGACAAGCAATGGAAGACTACGGCTCAGCTACAGACGCAAGGTATGACTGCCACGAAGCCGGGACAAGAAATGGAAGATTACAGCTACACACGCTAACGGATCGAAAATGAAGACTTCCTACCTCACCTGTTCGTTCTCCACCGCCCTCCACTATGGCAGCCTGGAGGACACTTACTTACGCCCTTGTGACCAGTTGACAAAACACACGCTAAGGATCAGGATTACGCAGCTTGTACCGGCAATATTCACCCAGTCCCCTGAAGCAAGGAAGATACGTCACCTAAACCACGAGAAAGCAGAAAGGCAACACCACTCACCCCGCCACTGAGGAGCATCGACACCGTTTCTGGGCGTGATGTCCAAGTTTACCTACTACCCCCTTTCACCTTCAGGAATCCCAAGCTGGAATATTAGAATACCTGCGTTTGGAAAGTTTGTGATGAAGACTACACAATATACCGCGATGTAACATTTTGACGGTAAAACGTTAGTTACGCAGTAAGGATAAATGCAGCACGCATAACACTTTGATGGGACCAGTCTGAAACGGAGATGACAAAATGCAAGGGAGCTGAGACTGAATTAAATTAAATTATATATATATATATATATATATATATATATATATATATATATATATATATATATATATATATATATATATATATATTTGTGTTAAACTTAAGCACCAACAGAACCAGTCCCTGTGAGCCGATAGATATAGATATAATCCCAGCAACCCCAGCCTGCCTGTACCCGCCTCAGGACTCGCTGCAATGGACGACTATTTAACTTTCCTAGAGTAAGCAGGCCAAAGGAAGCCCTAGCGAGATGTTCCCCAGGCACACCTGCACTATCCTGGCCCTCCCCTTTCCTCCATCAGGCATCCCTGGACGTGGGTCATGGACACAGCACCACACGCCCAGTGCCCCTACACAGCCCACGCGCACACGCCCACATATGGAGGGCGCCACACACC
Organism: Portunus trituberculatus; assembly: GCF_017591435.1. Classification (NCBI taxonomy): domain Eukaryota; kingdom Metazoa; phylum Arthropoda; class Malacostraca; order Decapoda; family Portunidae; genus Portunus; species Portunus trituberculatus. The sequence continues at coordinate 9,536,916 of NC_059275.1, forward strand.
CGGCCACCCCGCACCAGTCCTAGCGCCCACACCTAGCCATGGTCAACATTCCTTCCCCTTCTACTGTCCCCATGCCCACACCTGCCCCTCAGCAGCCCCATGCCCGGCACAGCCCCGTAGCACACACCACTAGAGCCACAGCAAGGCGACCAAGGTGCCTCCCTGAGTCCCTGCCTGCCGTCTGGCCGCCGCCCGTCACCGGCTCCCGTCCCGCCACGCTCCACGCCCACCACACACACCTCTCGTCACCCCTGAACACTGCCTTACACTAGCCATGCACACACACAGAGTTTGGTCTTACCCGTTTTATAAAATAGGTGCTATATACACAAATATAAAGTATATCCCGGGGCAGAGTGACCCTCTCACTACCACACCCTCTTGGCGACTGGAAGCTTCCCGGCGCACGGGGTCCTCCTGGCCGGCCCACGGGCGGCACTCAAGCGAGCTTCCAAACTCAACTACAAATCTTTTACTATTCACTTACAAGCAAAGATTTTTACAGTTAATTTACTTAATTTGAATGTTTAAGTAGTACAGTCTTATCAAAATTTATCTTATTATTCAGC
>NC_059275.1:9542484-9549984 GCF_017591435.1 Portunus trituberculatus
TCTCGTATATATAAATGACATGCCAGAGGAGTGAACAGCTACATAAATCTGTTTGCGGACGATGCGAAACTGTGCAGAGTCATTAAACAAAAAGAGGATTGTGAAATACTACAGGAAGACTTAAACAAGATCTGGAAATGGAGCAAAAAATGGGAGATGGAATTCAATGTGGACAAAAGCCATGTCATGGAAATGGGAAAAAGTGAAAGACGACCAGTGGGAATCTATAAGATGGGAGATGGAGTAGAACTAGAAAAAGTAAAAAAGGAAAAGGACTTGGGAGTGACAATGGAAGAAAATAATCAACCGGTTAGCCATATTGATAGAATTTTCAGAGAGACGTATAATTTGCTAAGGAATATTGGAGTAGCATTTCACTATATGGACAAGGAAATGATGAAGAAATTGATAAGTACTAAAATAAGACCTAGATTGGAATATGCAGGAGTTGTGTGGACTCCCCATAAAAAGAAACACATAAGAAAATTAGAGAGACTACAAAAATGGCTACAAGAATGGTTCCAGAATTTAAAGGGATGGCATATGAGGAGAGACTAAAGGCAATGGATCTACCAACCTTGGAGCAGAGAAGAGAGAGAGGATCTGATACAAGTTTATAAATTGATTAACGGAATGGATGAAGTGGATAATGAGAAACTGATCCTGAGAGAAGAATATGACTTTAGAAGCACAAGATCGCATAGTAAGAAACTAAGGAAGGGACGATGTCTGAGAGATGTTAAAAAATTTAGTTTCCCACAAAGATGTGTTGAGATTTGGAACAGTTTGAGTGAGGAAGTGGTATCAGCAGAGAGTGTACATAGTTTTAAAGAAAAATTGGATAAGTGTAGATATGGAGACGGGACCACACGAGCATAAACTAGGTAAATACAACTAGGTAAATACACACAAGCATAACATGAAGACCTGTATACACTACTGTTTAAAAATGATAAACGCACCCAAAAGATGAGTAGCTATGACATGCACTGTTTTGTATGTTTCTCTCATAAGATTCCCTCATGATTTCTTTGAGGAGAATTTGAGATACAGTCATAAGGTGAAAAAATATTCCACAAGGGCTAGGAGGAGCAGGATGGCCACTCTTATCATGTAATGGTGGGTGATCTACGGCCACATGAAACACTTAAGCCTTTCAATGAACCTGTGAAATACTAATTCATCTTATGAGAGACTTTCATATCTAATGCAAAATACAAGGGTATGACAATAATGTAAACTTCATAAACTTTAATTATGATTACAAGAATACATTTACTATTCCTCTTCCTCCTCCTCCTCCTCCTCCACCTCCTCCTCTTCCTCCAACTCCTCATCTTTCTCATCCTCAATCTCCTTCCCATTAACATCTTGCAGATGCTCAAATTTGCCATCCAGTCTGTTCCAACACCACTCCATCTGCAGTTGAAAGTATGCCATTTCCTTGCCCAGCAGTTTCTGTGGGGGAGACATAGGAACACTCAGAAAGAAACTCTTCCTTATGAAACAAATACTAAGAAAAGTATTCTTAGAGAGAGAGAGAGAGAGAGAGAGAGAGAGAGAGAGAGAGAGAGAGAGAGAGAGAGAGAGAGAGAGAGAGAGAGCACACTGTCATCATCAGTCTAAACTTTATGCTTCTACACTGATGATCATAATTGGGCATGATAACAAAAAAAAAGTATCAAAATAACTGATAGATTGATAGCAACAACTTTTATCAGCAATAATTGACAATTGATACTGGTGATGAACTTACTGCTTGGTAACTGATAACCAATAAATTGATAAATCCAAATTTTCAATACTTCTGATAATAATGCTATTTTAAACAAGGTGCTGGATCATTAGTTGTCAGTACAGTAAACTGGGAGTAAACCTGTAATGATGACAGGTTAGTATGCAATGATGACACACACTAAACTGATATAAATATGCCACGTAGTAAGTTATTTAACACATGCAAAGCAAAAGGCCTCACCAGAATGCTGGCCTGGGAAGGAGTGAGTTGCCTGCCTTCCTCACACACTACAAAGTCCTGCATGAGCTCTGGTACACCCCGCTCCAGCCTGGTAGGCATTCCCAGCTTGCGCAGATGAGGTTCAATAGCATGAGAAAATTGGGGAAGGAGCCCTTTCTTCAGCTCAACAGTTTCGGAAGCTACATCTCCAGCATGGGGTGGTACAGGATACCTCCTATTTTCAAAGTATCTGTAAAAGATGAGGGTGTATATTTGATCAGACTCACTGTAATACATTAATCATAACACTTTATAGGTACACCAGATCATGCATTTTTCACCTTTCAGGATTTCACTTCTGCTATACTTCAATTTATTTATAACTTACTGGTCATCTATCATATTACCTATTTTCTTTCTGCTATGCCACATATCTGCCATAATCTTGTGCATTTTGATACATAGTTATGAAAGTGCCAACTCTTTCCTTGATCATTCTCTAACAATGCATTATGTGATGTGTTTCTAGGGAAATAGTGATCATCAGGTGCATTTCTAGAGGTAAACATAAGAAAACTTGGAATATGTGCTTCTCAAATAAACATAATAATAAATCATTCAGTTTGTGGGAATATAGAAATGTATGTCTCATAAGAAGAGAATTCCTTATATTTCCCAAAACCAAAGCATGAACTACAGCACTCACTTCATAACTTCATCCTTGGAGGCATTTGTGAAGAGTAAGCCACACTGACCCACCAGTCGCTGGGAGATCTTGTGCAGATTTTCTTGAATCTCTTCTTCTGGAGTTCGCCCCAGTGCTAGGGCCATTACCTTGTTCTTGCCAAGGAAGAATCTGAAATCATACATACTACATTAAAATTCTGTGTATAACACTGTACAGGCAACCCCTGCTTAACAAACGGGTTACGTTCCTAAAAAAACGTTCGTTGCGTGAATTTTCATTAAGCGAACCAATTATAACAAGTTTGACCCCTGACTTGAACTTTCATTGAGAGTAAACAAAGTGAGAGTGCATCAAAGTACAGTGAAAGGTTTAATGAAAGTAAAAATTATGAAGTTAAACATTTAAGCAGTTTAATTTAAGACTAAGTCATTATAATGTACACTAATGTGCAAGACTGGTTGCAGGGTGTTTTGGTGGTATGTTGAGCGAGGGAAGACGAGCTGCTGCTGGACACTGTTGTTGTTTTGAACTAAGAGCGGGGAAGGGTAGAGGAGTGAGTGGTGCGCGTTTTGTCCATGAGAGGTGCTGGTGTATTCAAAAGCTTGTCGGCTTAGGTGATATGGCGAGGCTTTCAAACTTGGAAAAAATTACCAGGATAAAATTTTGTTAAAGCGAGTTTAGTGTTCGTTATACGAGCAGATGGTAGTAAAAGACGTTCGTTGTAGTGAAATTTCATTGTGTGAACGTTTGTTAATCGGGGATTGCCTGTATTTTGCCAGAGGCCTATCTGTTTCCTGCCTGTACAATTAGCTATCTCGACATTTCAGTTAATGTTGAAACTGTGCTAATCACTTTCTGGTACTAATGGTCAGGTACTATATATAATCCAGCCATAGGAATTACTGTACCTGAGTGTAAGTTTCATGCAGTGTTCACAGAGAAAGCACGCCTGAGTTATACCATGGATAGGAAAACCTTCTAGTCTGTTATAAAGACATATGATGCTGGAAGGTGATTGTTGGATGGAATCAAGGCTTTCATCTAGATGCAAATGTGTATGAGTGTTAGAGCATAGGGAGCACTATCTTTTCCCTTGCACAAGAACATGGTCATGCATTTCACTGTCAAGATCACACATGATAGGAGGTAACTTCTCTTCTCAGGGATCTTGAGGATTGAGCAAATACTGCTATGCCTCAACATACACAAACATTATCAAGTAATATCTCTGGATGATAAAAATCCACACCATTCCCAACATTTCCTTACAAACATCCAAGAAAATTTTATATGGATTTTTACAATACAATTTCTTTTAGCAAATCTCCCTGAAAACCAATTTGCTTCTTATAAGGCCAATGTGTTACTGGCAGGAGAAGGTTTAGATACTGGACTAATAACTGACAAGTCTGTCTTACACACCTGTTTCCCACACTTACCTGTATGAATTAAGTATGTTTTAGATTCAATTCAACAATCATTACTTTCCACATAAAAAAATTAGTTTTGAAAATACAATATACAACTGCATCTATCTTCATTAAGTCTATTCTATCTTATTGCATTATAAAAAAAAAAAAAAAGGCAGAAGGTGCAGGGGATGTGTTCTACAAACCATCATTTTAGACGCAAGTCCAGCTATGATGTGCTCAAACCTTATGATGAAGTCATAAGTGTTATAGCTGTTATAGCAGCACCAATGAGCATCATGACTCTTGTGGGAACACAGCCGTATATACCATAACATGATCCCCAATAGTTTTTAATAATAATTTAATGATGAATATCAGTAATGATTACTAATGTTCTTGTTTGATGCAATGATCTATTATTATAAATAACTGACGGGAGGAGTACGATCAGTTTTCCCCAAATTCAAACAAACCTTGCACCACGCGGCCTGCATGTGTTGGGCTGTCGAGCGTAATCTTCTATTTATTGAGTTTTTCTTGTTTAGATACACTGTCTAACTATTACTAAAGTAGTAATATGATTTCAAAATACTTAGATCAATGACAATTATGTTAAGAACCTATTTCTTTCTATATACTTAAAGTTGACAAAGTGTGAGCCTTATGAGAATCAGTGAGTAGTGACAGCGTGAGAGCTAACTATAACTATGTAGAAAACAGCCTCAGGCATACAGGGAAACAACTGTCACACACATACTTACATCACATGGTATGAAAACACTGAAGCAGTTTACATCCTTACATAACTAATCTAAGAGTGATTCACATCAATAAATAACCGGCATCATCAAATTCACATCACTGTTTACAATTTACCAACTACTCTAATCAAGTTTTCTTTTACTTCCTCATCTTCATACCTCTGGTATACCACACAAAAATATATCTAAAAGCTGTGGGGAAAGATGATAAGATTTACAATAGATAAAAGTTTCACATACTTGCTGTGGCTCCATTCAATTCGTATTTCCTTTAGTTTATTTGTCTTGATGTGTTGTGAGGAAAAGACAAACACTCTCGCATAAAGATCGATACATTTTCGTATCTCCTCCACAAGATTCTGCTTGAAGTTCAGTCCTTTCTTCCTTGTCTGAGTTAGGGAAACTGTCAAATTCAACAGAATATTAGACAAACTAAAAAACAAAAGTTGTAATGCTGGAAATAAGAAAATAAAACTCCAGATTATCCGTAACAGTACAATAATGGGCTTAAAAATCAAATGATCAAAGGTTGGCTTCAAATTACAACATTATTCCTAATATTTTCAAGGATAATGCATTTTTCCAGCAGCTTTTGACAAATTCATGTACCCTTGTTCCTAGGATGATTAATTACATGCAAAAAAATATATATACATGAACATTTAATTTTTCTCAAATTTCAAGACTGAAATTATATATGAAGCCCCAGAACCATAGAGACTCAAATACCACATTTTAGGTGATGATTAATGGGATGTCAGAAGTCATTAGAAAATGACTTAGTAATGATGGTAAAACAAAGGATTAACTGGTGGCAATTGTTAGTCAAAAGAAAAGATTGTGTATGAACAGTCTGTATTAACTCTTAGTGTTATTGTTCATCCACTAAAAAAGAGTTGAAGATTGGAGGGAGGGTATTGTTCTTCATCATTCTCCATCAGGTTGTCATCATAGTCACTGTCACCTGTCCCCATCATCCCTTATGCTGCAGAGCATCTTGCTGTGCCAAGACATCCCAGTACTGGGATTTGGTATGAATAATGAAGGGCAGGAACTCCTTGATGTAGACAGCAGCGTGGTGATTCGTCCAGGGTGACGTATTTCTTATGGGAAAAAAAAATCACTGACTGGACAAGAGATGGCTATCGACTGTGTGCCATATGCTCTCACTGGCTGGCTGACTCCTGCTAACTTTGAGACTGGCCAGTTCTAAATTGACATGCCACTAGGCTTAACCACCAAACACGACACATGCTCCATGACAAGGTTGTGAGTTCACTGGCTTCTACAAGACTTTAAATCTTAATGAAGTTGGAAAACAGTGTGGCAAACAAAAGAGCCAGACAAAGGAAGAGTTGCCAATTACATAGATATGAACACCTTGAAAACCAGGGAGGCAAAGCTTGAGCCCTTATGGTTCCAAGACCCTTATATATGTAGGATGAAGGAGAAGCATGGTGGATGGGGAAAGGGAAGGGAATGTGGATATTGAGGGGAGCGGAAGAAGGCAAGATTCACATCAAAGCCAGTTCTAGGAAATGACAGCTGCTATGGAAAAAAGATAATACATGTTGCTTTTGTTAGTATTATAGATACAAAAGCTGTTTCATCAAGTAAGAAGCAGTCCATACATACACAAACTTTGTTATCAATATGATATGGAAATTTTTTTTCATATGTAAAAAAAAAAAAAAAAAAAAAAAAAAAGTGGGGGAATGGGGAGGGTCAGGGTTGGAATGGGATTTCTTTAATGCCAACCCAGACAGCACCACATTTGTCATGGGAATGTTAACCAATCAATGTTGGTGGAAACTTACTCTTTTTATCACGCTTAGACTTAGGCATATTTGTTTTGTTGCCGTAGTGTTAATGGAGAGAGAAGAAGACAGGTGATGGCTGCCTTGTTGACTGTTGGATGAACCAGTCCTGCTGGAATAGTGTGATGGACCACAAGAGTAAATCTGAAAAGAAGGCATTACATTATTCTGGGAATTAAGGAATATATCTTTGCCTATCTATTTCAAGATAATTATCCGCTATTTTGGGCAAAAATGTAGATTAAGTTTTTTTCTTATTTGCAATTTACAGTGAAGGAATCAGCAGTGAAATTGAATTGAACTGATTGCTTTTATGGATATAACCTTAATTAAGTTACTAAATTAAAGGTCACAATAGAAAGGCCTGGCTGTTCTTGTTGTGACGATGGCCCCTTTCTTGATCTTGCCAGTAGTATGCTAACCTAATCTAACTAAACTAGTAAATATGAAAGGGTAACAGCAGCAGTAGTGGTGCTCCCTACCTATTTTTGGTAGTACGAGGCAATATTTGGCTCTATTTTAGCCCTCCCATCCCAGAAACTCCACCTTCCCACCAGGTCCCCAACATTGCACGGAGCAGGAGCCAAGAACGTAACATTAAAATAGGAATGTGCAATGCTTCTTGGTATTTAGTTTATCCTGTGACTCCTCACACTGATGCAGAAAATGTTGAATAAAAATAATATCAAATTAACATAAGCATTTCCATTTGAGAATGGCTTTGAGTTAATTAAATTTATTGATTTAATTACTTGAAGGACTGGCTCCTAACGTGGGGCCAGGGCCATTTCTAGCTTTGTGGGGGCCCTAGGCAAGATGCTGTTTGGGGGCCCTAGATTTAAATTTTTCATCAGAGCCCCTGTGT
>NC_059275.1:9552484-9587484 GCF_017591435.1 Portunus trituberculatus
CGAAATCTAGATAAGTAAAGCCTTAACTTTTACCAGAAACAAATAGTTACAGTCCGGTGTTTAGTTGGTTTGGATAATTTCGATATAACCATATCAAGTGTGAACATCAAACCTTGAATATCATCATTACTTCACAAACCTCGATATTGTTTCCATACAGCAGCGCAGCTCAGCGCTCGACCCACGAGGTTTTGTTTAGATGATCTTGATCTTGATCTTGATGCTACAGGTGACGCAGAATTTCTGCGTCAGGCCTTTGTATCGGCAGCGTCTGTAGGGAAAATAAGAAAGAAAGAAGAAGAAAAAAAAAAAAAGAAACACAAAGCAACAAAGAGGGCAATCACCATCTTTCACACCACTAGTTCCTGCCTCTAGCACGCCACATTCTCTCCAGGAACTCTTTTACAATCTCTATCATCCTTTCATTCGTCTCCCCACAGAGTCCCAGCAGCACCACCATCCATTCCCTTCCTGTCATCTCCACTCTGTCATGCCCCAGCTCCCTCAGCACCACTTGCATCATCTCATACCTGTCTCTGGCATACTTCACACACTCCAGCACCACATGCTCCACCGTCTCATCCTCTCCCACGTCACACATCTGGCACACTTTGCTGCGGGACTCAGACCATCTATAATTCCTTGCATTCACATCCATGCACTGTGCCCTAGGTCGGAAGAGAAGGTCCCCACCCAGGCTTCCATCATACCACTTTTCATACATTGGGGCCTCTTTCTCTCTATACCACTCCAAGGTACTCTTTTGCTCAATCCTATTTTTCCAGTCACTCAGTCCCACACCTTTCACTACTCTGTCTATCTCACTCCTCCACTTCCTTACACCCCATTCTCTACTATCTCCATTTCCAACTATCATACTCCAGTCCTTCTCTAAGTGCCTTCCTTCTACCTGCTGAAAAGCCCAACTAGCTATTAGACCACTCTTCACCACCATCCTGACACACTTTTTCCCCCACTTGCTACTCCTGACATTCCACAGAAACACTTTTCTCACTATTCTAGCATCATTCATTCGCTCTAACCTAGCCTTATTATACCTTAGGGTCGCTTTTACATACCTTTCTCTAAAAGTGCTCCAACCCATGTCTTCCCTAAGGGCCTCTACTGCTGCATATCTAGGTGCATTAAGTGCCATTCTTACAACTCTATTCTGCCCTATTTTAGTTCACTTTCATTCCATGCAATCACATCCATACCATACATGATGCTCGGAACAGCCACGCTCTTCCAAACTTCTCGCAGCACATCATATTTACTCGCTCTCATCCTTGCTGCACTTCCTAGCCGACCTACCCACTGACTCACCATGCTTATCTTCTCATTCTTTGTCTTCACGCAGCCAACCGGACTCATCCACATCCCCAGGTACTTGTATTCATCTGTCTGTTGCATCTCGTTCTCACCTAGTCTCCACACTGAGTTCCTCTCATCCTCTGACCCATTCACTAGCATTACCTTGCTCTTTTCACTGCTAAACCTCACTCCAAAATATCTGCCATACCCATCTACAACATCAAACAAACTCTGAAGCTCTTCTGCCGACTCACTCATAACAACATCATCTGCATACAAGAGCACACATATCTTATCATTCCCCACATTTACACCTGCATTCATTCTCCTCAGTCTAGCAGCCAGTTCCTCTGTATATAAGCTAAAGAGGGTTGGTGATAATATGCAACCCTGCCTAACTCCTCTTTCACGCTTCACCCAGTCTGTCTCTACATCTAGTTTATACTTAGCTCTTGTATCCACATGCATACTTCGCACTATGTTAACTATCTTTGCACTCAACCCAATCTTTTCTAGCACTATACCTAGCATTTCTCTGTTCACCCTATCATATGCTTTCTCTGTCTAGAAAACCTAATTATAGGTGGCGGTGGCATAGTAGATAAGGTGGTGAGCGTGGGATCGGGCAGACGTCCATGCGTAGGTTCGAATCCCACCACGTACAGCCTTAAAACACTTTGCCATTTGTCGAGTGGTTTAAAGTTACCTACATAGGTGGTTACACTCAAGATGAGCTTGGGCGGTAATATGGGCCCTAATATGGGTACCGCTATAAATAAAATTGCCTGCGCCACTAATGGGCGGAAGCTGAACAGCGCTTCCCTTACACTCTAAAAGTGTGCGTACAGGCGCTATAGGCCTTACCGTAAAAAAAAAAAGAAAAAAAAAACTTGCTACCATCTTTTTTCTTTCTTTCAATCAATTCATTCACCACAAACATATTGTCTTCAGCTCTCCTGTCCACATGGAACCCATTCTGCTCTTCACCTAACACTCCATCTCTCTCAATCCATTTACACAATCTTTCATTCAAAACCGCACTGAACACTTTTCCTACTGTGTTAACTAACGCAATCGGCCTGTAGTTTTTCAACTCATTCTTACTCTTGTACCCTCCCTAATGCAGCAAGGTCACCCTGCATTCATTCCACATTCTCGGCACTCTCTCCTCCTCTCACCTGGTTAAACAACTCAGTAATCCTATCAATCACAATCTCTCTTCCATTAGATCGGCTGGAGTGGAGAGTGGAGATTGCCTTTCCAACGGAACGTTATCTCGGACCTATCTTTTACAAGGGACTATTGATTGTTTGATACATTTATTGTTGAATTAATAAATAAATGCAACAAAAGAGGAGGATGGACTTTGCCACCCACCCCTGGGGAAAGACTCAAGGTTAAAGTATCAAAACAGTATACACAACAAGAATACAAGTACTTAAATAAATACAGATATCGCACACCTTATTGCCTAAACATCCTACAGTCTGGGAGCGAACTGAGGATATTCCCTGAGTATATCCCTGAGTGTGGTTGAGCTATGTAGTAAGTATGACATTAGTGAAATACAGGTAGTAGTAGTAGTAGTAGTAGTAGTAGTAGTATGTATGTATGTATGTATGTATGTTTGTATATCATATTAGTGCAACAACAGCAACTACCAGCCAGTGCAACACTGACAGTATGATTTGAAGAGATAGAAAGCATACTCCTGTCTCTGAGAGAGAAATATCTAGTGAAGATGAGAATGTAGAAGGTACCGCGAATGTAGTGAGAGAACCATTATGTTGACTCTAAAAGAATACTGACCTCTGTAGGCTTGAACCATACTGAAAACCAGAAAGACTGAAATGTTGATATAGGACCACAGCAGGACAGTAGGGCCCTTTATGTAACTGAAGGGAGTATAGCCTGTAATGGTGTTAAATTAAGAGGACTATTTTATAACTATATCAGGGTGTAGCTGAGCGATGCCGGCTCGAGGCTATGTTCAATTATTTTTAACCAAATTATAACTAATACTCAATAATCGAGGACGAAGTGTTATCTACATGTGAGTGAAATGTGAAACTTTTCCTAATACTCTGCTGGCCTTGAAGCCTTGTTACCGATAGCTTACTCCAAGATGTGGAGAATGTGTTGGTAACTTGCTACCGAGACATGAAGACATGTTAAAGAATATATTTTTCCTGATATCATTCTCCTATTTTTGCATGGTCATCATCGTCTTGATTAGAATGTGCTGCCATCTGTCTTGGGGACAATTAAGTAGGTACATAAATTCGTTCTTCTTGCTTGCACGTGAACACACAATCGCACAATAAAACGCTAATGTTGCGGGCTCAGAATTACACAACGTCGCTGGCAAGCACTGCTCGGGGCTCGCGCCGAGCAAACTACTGAGTTAACTTTTTCAGTATCCACTGAATCATATCTCACAGAACACTTATTCAATGCATTATTGGTTTCATTGTTGTAGCGCGGCGTGATCCCCCGCAGGTGTGACGCTCGTGCAACAAGGCAGTACTGTATAAAGTAGCGAACGGGGCGCGGAGGGCAATAGATATGGGGGAGTGGTCAGATAGCAGCGCAGTGAGTGTACCACAAAGTTGGATACGAAACTGAGCAGGTTCAAAGACAATATACAGGAGTCTTGCTCATAAATCCACGATTGACCTTGTCTATAAGTTCATTTGTTTTCATAATGACTATTGCATGTCTTGAAGTTAAAAAATCATGGAACAAGCGTTCGTTCATCTGTACACATCCCCAACAATGCTTTTGTGTTATCATTTGCTATACTGTACGTACTGTACTACTCAGTACTCGGTCGACAATGGAGGAATAGGACGCATCATTTACACCAAGGCTACCTGGCAACTCACGCACGCTTTTACCGTAATGAACGTTACAATCGCCTGTTAAAACAGTTGTTATAATGATGCGTTATGATTTTCTCCTGTATCCTGCCTAATGAAACATAACAGAAATAAGGAGAATCTGGGGGAGGGATGGAACAGAAACCAAACATGGTATCAGGAACACACTTGAGCTTGAACCCACACCTGTTGTGGCACACCTATGTGACGCATGAACACACACACACATACACACACACACACCGCGTAGTGTAGTGGTTAGCACGCTCGACTCACAATCGAGAGGGCCCGGGTTCGAGTCCCGGGAAGCGGCGAGGCAAATGGGCAAACCTCTTATGTGTAGCTCCTGTTCACCTAGCAGTAAATAGGTACGGGATGTAACTCGAGGAGTTGTGGCTTCTCTTTTCCGGTGTGTGGAGTGTGTGTTATGGTCTCAGTCCTACCCGAAGATCGGTCTATGAGCTCTGAGCTCGCTCCGTAATGGGGAAGACTGTCTGGGTGACCAGCAGGCGACCGTGGTGGTAAATTACTCTCTCTCTCTCTCTCTCTCTCTCTCTCTGTTAATCGGTACTATGCCCGCTAATGTCCGGCACAAAGGTACTAGACCTCATAACTACTACTACTTTTTATTTCTCTTGTTTTCTTAATTTTCCTTCCTATTTCCTTGATTTCCACCCCCTTGCATTCTTTCCCCTTTCATCCTCCACTCCTCACCAACCCCTGCCACTTCTCTTGTCGCTTTCTTCTATTGTCTTTTAAATTTTCCCTTTTCATATTATTGTTTTCGTGTTTTTTTTATTGTTTCTTTTTTTATATCCTTTACATTTCTCTTGTTTATTACCTCCCGCCATTTCATTCAACACCTTAATCTATTCCCCTCACATTTATCCCTCAATAAACAACCATTTCAATCTCACCTCTCTCCAATTCCATTCAGCATTGTAAAGGCGGGTTCACATGTACCAATTTGCGACTAATATTTTACGTACGTAGAGTTTCCGACTCATTCCTTCTAGTCTGGAAAGTATCGACTAGTTGGCGCCTTGGCGGGAAGTGAATGTAAACAAACAGCTACCCGCCAAGATGTCTTCCTCCAGTGACGATGCTGAAGATGTGGTTGCTCTTCTTTTGGCGTACCGGAAAAGTCAACAGAAAAGAAAATGCCTGTGGATACGTCCCTGGCTAAATAGAAGGAAAGAAAGAAGTAGCCTACATTTGTCATAAGAAATTGTTAATCTTAAGAAGATTATGCACAATTTCGATCAAATTAAAACCTGACAAGTCTTCAATCCCCATGCACCTCCAACAACACCCTGCATTGAGGGAAACAGTTCCTGGAGAGTGGCAGCTATTTCGTCGAACGATGATTTGTGCAAGCTTTTTTTTTTTTTTACTATATAATTAATTTCTGGGGTCCCAGATGTGTTCTTTTTCCTTCACCAACTCTAACATCTTCATTTCTATATCTGGAGAGTGGAGACCACATTTTCAAAGCTTACTCCGTGAAGTCACGACGTAAATAACATCGGAAGTCAACTAGCAAGACGAACATATTGGTCTTTTTTTTTATTTAAACTAATATACAAGGGCTTAAAGCAACACGTTTTATTATGTTGCTATTTGAAAAGCCTTAAATGTTAAACATAAATATACATGAATGAAAGTTTTATACATAATAGCTTATTCTACTTAATTAACACAGCGCTAGAGTGGGAGTTTGTGTTTTTCGCCACCTGTGGGCAGCCACTTTCACTTGCTGTAGCGTCATTGTTCGTGTGTCACTTGTCGCTGCCGTGAACGCGTTCCACAGTCTGGCTATTCTGGCTGTGTAAGATCGCTGGTGCTGCCGCGAGTGTGATCGATGCACGTGCACCAGCATGTGACTGGAGGTGGTTGCCCTGGACTCCCTCTGGACAGCTCGTGCTGGGAGCCTCAGTGAGGTGAGGTGAGATACCTCCAACACTCGGGCCTTGTGTTGAACCACCAGAGCCGACACGTCCCGCCGATGCTCCAGCGACGTGACTCCCGTCTGCTCCTCCTGCTGCTGCTGCTGCTGTGCGGCCATCCCCACCAGCCGCAGGGCACGGCGCTGTACGGCGTCCAGTCTCTGCAGGTGAGTGGCGGCACTCGACATCCAGGACAGGGCACCGTACTCCATACAAGGCCGTATCTGAGCCTTGTAGAGTGTAAGGATGCCCTGGAAGTCAAGGCTTCCCGCCATCCGACGCAGGGCAGAGACACGCAGGGACGCCTGGTGGGCCACAGCAGCGACATGGCGGTCGAAGTGCAGGCCACAGTCCACTGTCACTTCCAGCAACTTGATGGATTCCTGAAGGGGAAGTATCTGTCCTCCAAGGCACAGATGTCCTGAGACGGCCAGGGAGGCAGCTGGGGACCGTGAGATAACCATGGCCTGCGTTTTCTCTGGAGCGAAGTCTACTTGCCACGTCTCTCCCCACTCCGTCACCGTCCTGAACTGTCTGTTTATCTCTCTGACAGCTCGCTGACTGTCAGAGCGGCAGTAGGAGCGGGAGAAACTGCAGTCGTCGGCGTACGCAAGGATCGACGGTATTTGCTGCAAGAGGTCGTCTATATATATATTCCACAGGATAGGGCCTAACACTGATCCTTGTGGAACTGAGGCCTGTATCGGTGACGGCTGGGATGTCTGCCCATTGATGACTACTCTGAGGGTTCCCTTGCAGGTAGTCCTCGAGTAGCGCAAGGAGGTTGCCCTGGATACCCTTGGTGCGCAGCTTTTGCACAAGCCCCGAGTGCCAGACTCTATCAAAAACCCCAGCATTGTCCAGGGCCACCACAAGGGTATCCAGGCCTTCATCCAGGGCCACTACAAGGGTATCCAGGCCTTCATCCAGGGTATCCTGCCAGCCTTGAGAGAGGAGGGTGAGGAGGACCGCTGTTGAGCGGCCAGGCCGGAAGCCAAACTGCCTGTCTGAGAGGAGCCGGTGTTCACTCAGGTGCTGAGATATGACACCTGCCACCACCTGCTCCAGCAACTTACCCACCACGGAGAGCAGTGAGATGGGTCTGTAGTTGCTGGGCTTAGACTTCGAGTTCTTTTTGTGCACTGGCACCACCCTTGCCTCCTTCCATATAGAGGGCCACCTGTTTTCCCTCAGGCAGGACTCAAACACGCTGGTGAGGAGACCTGACAGCTCGCTGGCGCAGCGTTTGAGGAGCCGAGGGCTAACGTCGTCCGGGCCGGTGGCTTTGCTCTCCTCTACCTCCCTTAACAGCTGCTCAACTTTTCCTGGCGTCACGTGGACATCAGTGACAGCGAAGTCTGTTTCCTGGGGGAGGTGAGGTGGGCGTCTACCCATATCAGCGACTGTCATTTTTCCGGCGAAGAACTCAGCAAGCAGAGAAGCCTTGTCCTCACTGCTGGTGGCTGTTGTGCCGTTTGGCCTGGTGAGAGGAGGTATGGCGTAGCAGTGGCCCGTCCCTTGCTGCTCCTTGACGAGCCTCCACCAGGTCTTGTGGCTGATTCCTGAGCCACAGAGTTTTCGCCTCAGGTCCTCTTGCTGCTGTCGCCTTGCCCACCTGCAGGTAGCTGTCACCCTCCTACACGCTGTGCGATGGCGAACCCAGTTATGGCAAGTTGGACGACGCTTGTACCTCACCCAGGCTGCGTGCTTGGCCTCAGCGGCAGTTCGGCATCGGTAACCAAACCAGGCAGGGTCACCAGGCCTGGCAAGGTACATCCTGCTAGGGACGTGCTGCTGCTGGAAAGCAAGGAGCTTGGTGGTGAGGGCACGGGCCTTTTCCTCCACATTGCCTCTCAGCAGGGCGTCCCAGTCTGTGTGTGCGATGCTGTTTCTCAGGGCTACCCAGTCAGCTCGCTCCCACAGCCAGATAGTGCGCGGGGTGGCAGCCTCCTTCGCCATGCTCAGCTTGACGCGTGTCAGCACGGTGTGGTGATCGGAGGTGCCCACCATCCCCAGCTGTTGGCAGAGGATGCTGGAGTCAGGGAGATCTGTCAGCACAGGATCCAGTGAGCCTCCCTCTCATGTGTAGGAAATGTTACGGCCCGCCCGTAACATGCATTACTACCATCACCTCCTCCGCTTGTTACCTCGTTCGCCACCTCTCCGCCTCCCCTTCCACGTCACCGTCTCGTGAACCTTCCACGCCACCGTCTCGTGAACCCTCCACGTCACCGTTTCATGAAGCCCCACTACTGTCCCGAAGTTGGATTCACGCGGCCCCTTTCGACTCAACCGAAAATGTTGAGCCAGCTCTTGGCTTTCTGGATTGGCAGTTGAGATCCAAGCCTCAACCAGTGAACACAACGCCTCTTGGGTTCACCGTGGGATCAACCATCACCCAGCATTTCACCACTGCGACACCGCATAAGTATCACTTCCCCTCGTCCGTGTTTTCCACATTGCCTCTATATAGGATTAGGATTATTGTTAGGTATTAAGTTGGGTTCTTTATTGTTGTATTTATTACTGTGTTATATGCATATGTGTATGTCATTTTCCTGTGTTTCATGTTATATATCTGTGTTTCATGTTTCTTGTTATATATGTGTCAATTTCATTATGGGTTATTAAAATAGCTTTTAAAGTGACCCCTTTGCATTTCCTCACCAGTTGAACCTGCAGTGTTTTTTTTTTATTGTTATTGTTCACCGGCTCTCCGATGCCAATCTTACCAGTTTAACCGGTGAACGTAACAATTGGCGACCGTGACAGGACCATTATAACCCATGTTCAGTGTTCCATTTTTCCAGTGACTTTTTTCTGTGATTGCTTGTGTTTCTGTGGTGTTGTGACTCTGATGTGTTTTTTTCTGTGACTTACTCTGCGTGTGGTTTAAATTTACCTTTGTGCGATCAAGTGGCTCCTTTTGGGTTAAACGTGCTTCGTGACTTTCATTGGTATCGCATAGCAGTGGTAGAGCAGGAAACCAGGTAGAAAGGCGTGTTCACCGATAGCACTTATCTCTATTTTTGCACATAGGCAGGTGTGTAATAAGTGTTATCCAAGTGTTGGGATCATCATATGTTCATGCGAACCCTCAATCCCTCACTTCGCGGATCATTTTTCTCGCTAGTTAGAATCGGCCATTTTAACTAGTCTCTCAGACTAATCCGCCTCCTTATCAATAACAAGTCTCAGTACAATTCGCTCCTCACTCTCAAGTCTCGTAACTAGAGTAATCCGGATCCCTCTTAATGCCGTAACTCTCTAGTTTACCCCTCATTAGTGATTGTACTCATAAGTGTTTGCTTAAGTATAATCTAGGTAATTTCAAAGGTTGCCTTTATTATCACTCTGCCAAGTTCCTCACTTAAGTAATTCGCTTACCTTTATTTTTGTTGTGGTTTAACATCTATTTAATATGGCTTCCGCTCAGTTTAACGTTGAAGTTTTTTGTGCCGACCCTTCTCTGGAACAACTTAAAGATGCTAATATCAAGAAGGACCAATGGAAGACCATCGCTAAACATTTTGATGTTCCCATCACGTCTCAGATGACTAAAGAGGTCATTAAGAATGTAGTTGTTGAACATCTAGTGCAAGAAGGTCAGTTGCTAGGAAATGCCATAGAAGAGTTAACTCCCATGTCAGCCTCTACGAGGACTATAATACACAGTCCCCAGGAAGAACAGGATAAGAGTAGGATAAGTCAATGGGAAATTGAGAAGCTTAAACTAGAATACCGGATGCATGAAAACAAATGCAACTACAGGCAGAAAAAGAAGCAAAAGAAATGCAACTACAGGCAGAAAAAGAAGCAAAAGAAATGCAACTACAGGCAGAAAGAAGAGAGAACTACAGGAAAAGAAAGAGAGAGAGAGAATTTCAGTTACAACTTAGAAGGCAGGAGAAAGAGTTAGAAATTCAGGAGTTAGCTCTACGAAATGACGCTAAGTTTAGAGGGGAAGAAATAGATATAAAGAAACAGTTAGCAAGCTTTAATCCTGCTACAGCTGCTCCGCTAGTTCCCCCTTTTGATGAATCTGATGTTGACGGGTCATTTCGCGCTTTTGAGAGCATTGCTAATAGGAATAAATGGCCCAAGGATCAGTGGGTGTCTCTCCTTGTCCCTAAGCTAGTAGGAAAAGCTTATAGGGTATACAACGGCCTTAGTGATGAGGTAGAATATGAAGAGATCAAAGGTAACATTCTAGACGCCTACTTTATCACTTCTGATGGATACAGACAACAGTTCCGAAAGTATGTGAAACCAGAGTCTCACACCTATGTTGAATTCGCTAGTGAGAAACTAAGACAATTTAAGAAATGGTTAGCCGCCCTTAACATTACCACCTTTTCGGAGTTGCTCAATCTAATGGTCCTGGAAGAATGGAAGAACAAGTTACCTTTTAATATTCTGAGGCATGTGGAAGAACGGGGAGAGAGTGATCTTATGTCTGCCGCTAAAGTGGCTGATGCGTTTGCTTTGTTGATGGGATCCCTGGGTAGTAGAGGTCGTGGTTCACTGTCTAATGTTAGGTCCTCCTTTGGGGAAGGTTTTGGGGCCGCGTGAATCCCACTTGATGAAAAAAGAGGTAGACTATCTGCTTTGTCATCACCTTGCAGAACCTAGTATATCTCCCTGGGCTTCTCCATGCCTGTTAACATCTAAGCCAGATGGTGGTAGTCGATTTTGCACCGACTACAGGAAATTAAATAAAGTGACGGTGCCAGACTCCTACCCATTGCCCTTGATAGAGGACCTTATAGATAGTATAGGAGTAGCCAAATTTGTAACCACTATAGACTTGCTTAAAGGTTACTACCAGATTCCCCTCTCGGACGAGGCCCAAATAATATCCGCCTTCATCACCCCTACGGACTATACCAATACACGGTGATGCCCTTTGGCTTGTCTAATGCTCCCGCCACCTTCCAGAGGGCTATAAATTACATCACTCAGTACTTGGAGGGAACATCTGCATATCTGGACGACCTGGTGGTGACTGCAGACGACTGGGCGACACATCTGACCCGTCTTCGGAGGCTGATGGGTCGGTTGCAGGAAGCCGGGCTTACAATCAACCTGGCCAAGTCCACCTCCGGGAAGTCTACGGTGGTCTACCTGGGACATGTGGTGGGGAACGGCAAGGTTCACCCCAAGAGAGCTAACGTGGAGGCCATCCTTGGCTTCCCTGTTCCTACCACCAGGAAAGCTCTCATGAGGTTCTTGGGGATGGCTGGGTTTTACAGACGCTTTTGTAAGAACTTCTCCACCCTGGCCGCCCCCCTGACGGACCTTCTCAGCAGTTCCGTCCCCTTCCACTGGACCCCGACCTGTGACCAAGCCTTCCAACACCTCAAGGCGTTTCTCTCCTCGGAACCAGTGGTCTGGACGCCGGATCACTCCCGACCCTTCCATCTACAAGTGGACGCGAGTGGAGTTGGAGTGGGTGCTGTCCTACTACAACCGGACCCCACAAGCGGCATCCTCCATCCCATCGCCTATCACTCCGCGAAACTGAAACACCATCAACTCAACTACTCCACCATCGAGAAGGAGGCTCTGGCACTCGTGCTGGCGCTCCATCGTTTTGAGTGCTATCTTCATCCTGGTCCTCACATCACGAAGGTCTTCACCGACCACAATCCTCTGGCCTTCCTGTACGCCATGAGGAACCGAAACCAACGCATTCTTAGGTGGGCCTTGTTAACTCAACCTTTCAACTTGGAAGTCCACCATATCAAGGGGGTGGACAACATCATCGCCGACGCCTTATCAAGATCTCCCGTCTCATCTCCTTCATGAGCCCATTACGGAGGTCTTATGTTACGGCGCCGCCCGTAACATACTACCATCACCTCCTCCGCTTGTTACCTCGTTCGCCACCTCTCCGCCTTCCCTTCCACGTCACCGTCTCGTGAACCTTCCACGCCACCGTCTCGTGAACCCTCCACGTCACCGTTTCATGAAGCCCCGCTACTGTCCCGAAGTTGGATTCACGCGGCCCCTTTCGACTCAACCGAAAGTGTTGAGCCAGCTCTTGGCTTTCTGGATTGGCAGTTGAGATCCAAGCCTCAACCAGTGAACACAACGCCTCTTGGGTCTACCGTGGGATCAACCATCACCCAGCATTTCACCACTGCGACACCGCATAAGTATCACTTCCCCTCGTCCGTGTTTTCCACATTGCCTCTATATAGGATTAGGATTATTGTTAGGTATTAAGTTGGGTTCTTTATTGTTGTATTTATTACTGTGTTATATGTATATGTGTATGTCATTTTCCTGTGTTTCATGTTATATATCTGTGTTTCATGTTTCTTGTTATATATGTGTCAATTTCATTATGGGTTATTAAAATAGCTTTTAAAGTGACCCCTTTGCATTTCCTCACCAGTTGAACCTGCAGTGTTTTTTTTTTGTTATTGTTCACCGGCTCTCCGATGCCAATCTTACCAGTTTAACCGGTGAACGTAACAATTGGCGACCGTGACAGGACCATTATAACCCATGTTCAGTGTTCCATTTTTCCAGTGAATTTTTTTCTGTGATTGCTTGTGTTTCTGTGGTGTTGTGACTCTGATGTTTTTTTTCTGTGACTTACTCTGCGTGTGGTTTAAATTTACCTTTGTGCGATCAAGTGGCTCCTTTTGGGTTAAACGTGCTTCGTGACTTTCATTGGTATCGCATAGCAGTGGTAGAGCAGGAAACCAGGTAGAAAGGCGTGTTCACCGATAGCACTTATCTCTATTTTTGCACATAGGCAGGTGTGTAATAAGTGTTATCCAAGTGTTGGGATCATCATATGTTCATGCGAACCCTCAATCCCCTCACTTCGCGGATCATTTTTCTCGCTAGTTAGAATCGGCCATTTTAACTAGTCTCTCAGACTAATCCGCCTCCTTATCAATAACAAGTCTCAGTACAATTCGCTCCTCACTCTCAAGTCTCGTAACTAGAGTAATCCGGATCCCTCTTAATGCCGTAACTCTCTAGTTTACCCCTCATTAGTGATTGTACTCATAAGTGTTTACTTAAGTATAATCTAGGTAATTTCAAGGTTGCCTTTATTATCACTCTGCCAAGTTCCTCACTTAAGTAATTCGCTTATCATTTTTTTTGTTGTGGTTTAACATCTATTTAATATGGCTTCCGCTCAGTTTAACGTTGAAGATTTTTGTGCCGACCCTTCTCTGGAACAACTTAAAGATGCTAATATAAAGAAGGACCAATGGAAGACCATCGCTAAACATTTTGATGTTCCCATCACGTCTCAGATGACTAAAGAGGTCATTAAGAATGTAGTTGTTGAACATCTAGTGCAAGAAGGTCAGTTGCTAGGAAATGCCATAGAAGAGTTAACTCCCATGTCAGCCTCTACGAGGACTATAATACACAGTCCCCAGGAAGAACAGGATAAGAGTAGGATAAGTCAATGGGAAATTGAGAAGCTTAAACTAGAATACCGGATGCATGAAAAACAAATGCAACTACAGGCAGAAAAGAAGCAGAGAACTACAGAAAAGAAAGAAGAGAGAGAATGCAAATGCAATTACAGGCAGAAAAAGAAGCAAAAGAAATGCAACTACAGGCAGAAAAGGAGAGAGAATTACAGGAAAACAAATGCAACTACAGGCAGAAAAGGAAGAGAGAGAATTTCAGTTACAACTTAAAAGGCAGGAGAAAGAGTTAGAAATTCAGGAGTTAGCCCTACGAAATGACGCTAAGTTTAGAGGGAAGAAATAGATATAAAGAAACAGTTAGCAAGCTTTAATCCTGCTACAGCTGCTCCGCTAGTTCCCCCTTTTGATGAATCTGATGTTGACGGGTCATTTCGCGCTTTTGAGAGCATTGCTAATAGGAATAAATGGCCCAAGGATCAGTGGGTGTCTCTCCTTGTCCCTAAGCTAGTAGGAAAAGCTTATAGGGTATACAACGGCCTTAGTGATGAGGTAGAATATGAAGAGATCAAAGGTAACATTCTAGACGCCTACTCTATCACTTCTGATGGATACAGACAGCAGTTTCGAAAGTATGTGAAACCAGAGTCTCACACCTATGTTGAATTCGCTAGTGAGAAACTAAGACAATTTAAGAAATGGTTAGCCGCCCTTAACATTACCACCTTTTCGGAGTTGCTCAATCTAATGGTCCTGGAAGAATGGAAGAACAAGTTACCTTTAATATTCTGAGGCATGTGGAAGAACGGGAGAGAGTGATCTTATGTCTGCCGCTAAAGTGGCTGATGCGTTTGCTTTGTTGATGGGATCCCTGGGTAGTAGAGGTCGTGGTTCACTGTCTAATGTTAGGTCCTCCTTTGGGGAAGGTTTTGGGGCGCGGGTGGTAAGCCAACCGGATTCTCGCCAAATGCATATAATTCCCCCTGGTGTACATACTGTAAGAAGCCAGGTCACACGATCCAGAAATGTAGACACCCAAATTGCAAGGGTTCTCAACGTCAATTTTCTTTTGTGTCCCTAGACCTAACACATTTGAGAACAAGAAACCAGTGGCCCTAGCTAACCCTGTCAACTCTCCTCTAGAACTTTATGACTCGTACATGTATCAAGGTAAAGTGTCCCTGACTGATGGTAAAGACAAGGCAATAAATATCAAGGTTCTGCGTGATACAGGTGCTGCCCAATCCATCTTAAGGGAAGATGTCATCCCTAACATCAAACAGGCTTTCACTGGGAGAAGGTGATCCTTACAGGTCTCGAATCACAGCTCTCCTATCCTTGGCTAATATTAGCTTACAGTGCCCGTTCATTTCAGGAGAGGTTGAGGTAGCCATTAAACCTGGTGAACTGCCAGTACCGGGGTACATCTTGTACTGGGTAATGATCTTGCGGGTAACTTGGCTGTTCCAAACTTAATTGTTCTTGATTCTCCCTTAACAGAAAGTCCCACTAAGACCCTGGACGAAACATCCCTCACTTCTTCCCAGTGTGTGCAGTCACCAGGTCTCAGTCCAAGTCCCCTGCCCTTTCATCACCTCCTCCACCAATGATTGCCTCTACTGACAACTTGTATAATAACATCATTTCAAAGGAGAATTTGATTAATGCTCAGGAACAGGATCTCACTTTGGCTAAGATCAGACATGTTGCCAGTGAGACAAAGGATATGTCTAAATTGCCTTGTTTTTATTATCAGGAAGGAGTCCTGATGCGTGCCTACAGACCTCCTGAACTGAAACAACTAGACACCTGGTCAGAAACACATCAAGTTGTCATCCCTTGTCTGTAAGACCAGCCATTATAGAACTAGCTCATGATGGATTGTCAGGTCATCTAGGCATCCAAAAACCTACAAGAAGGCTCTTCAACATTTTTTTGGCCAGGAATGAAAAGGATGTGTCACACTATGTAAAACATGTCACATATGTCAAATTGTGGGTAAGCCTAACGAACGCCTTGTGCCAGCTCCTCTGACGCCTATTCCAGTTCAGACGGAGCCCTTCGAAAAGATCATTCTAGACTGCGTAGGGCCCTTACCCAAAACCAAACGAGGGAATCAGTATTTGTTAACCCTCATGGATCCCACTACCAGGTACCCTGAAGCATTCCCTCTTAAGAACATCACATCAAAGACCATTGTAAAACATCTAATACATTTTTTCACCTCGGTAGGAATTCCAAAACAAATTCAGTCTGACAAGGGTAGCAATTTCACTAGCCATTTTTTCCAACAGATAGTGAATGAGCTAAACATCGACCATGTTACCTCCTCGGCTTACCACCCCAATCCCAAGGCTGTCTGGAGCGGTTTCACCAAACATTAAAATCCATGATGAAGAAGTATTGCTTGGAGCATCAAGGAGACTGGGATGAAAGTATTTCTTTCCTTCTCTTCGCTTTAAGAGAATCTCCTCAAGATTCTTTAGGTTACTCCCTTTGAATTACTCTATGGTAGACAGATCAGGGGGCCTCTCAAAATATTAAAGGATCAATGGTTTACTCAAAATACTCCTTCAAGCCCCAGTGTGTCTGACTACATCAGTAACCTTAAGAATAAAATCAGTGAAGTCAGATCTTTTGCTAAATCAAACTTCCTCAAATCTCAAACTAAAATGCAACAGAATTCTCTTCCCAAATCTGTCATGAGAAGTTTCAAACCAGGAGACAAGGTTTTACTTTTCTCCCCACTCCAGGCAATGCTCTTCACAGTAAGTTCATGGGACCTTATGTTGTGGCTCAAAAACTAAGTCCATTAAATTATGTGGTCCACACTCCTGACCGTCGTAAGGATTCCCAACTAGTTCATATTAATCTAATGAAACCTTACCACTCCAGAGAACCAGAGGACGACTTGTCTCGCACTGTACCTGTATGTCTGGTAGGAAGGAGTCTGGTCCTGTGCCCCCCGAGGAAGAGTCCGACATCGAATTCCTCTTCTCGTCACCTAAAGGACGCCCCTCAAACAGCCAAATCATGTCCAACCTTGATGAGGTGTTTCTTTCCTTAACACCTTCACAACAGTCTGATCTTAAAAGTTATTGCTAGACTTTTCTGAAATCACAGGTGACCTTCCAGGAGTTTGTAATACTATCCAACATGACATAACATTAATATCTAATGACATCAAGCCTATAAGACAACCAGCCTATCGCATTTCACCCATTAAAAGAGACTTGATGAAAAAGAGGTAGACTATCTGCTCTGTCATCACCTTGCAGAACCTAGTATATCTCCTGGGCTTCTCCTGCCTGTTAACATCTAAGCCAGATGGTAGTAGTCGATTTTGCACCGACTACAGGAAATTAAATAAAGTGACGGTGCCAGACTCCTACCCATTGCCCTTGATAGAGGACCTTATAGATAGTATAGGAGTAGCCAAATTTGTAACCACTATAGACTTACTTAAAGGTTACTACCAGATTCCCTCTCGGACGAGGCCCAAATAATATCCGCCTTCATCACCCCCTTCGGACTATACCAATACACAGTGATGCCCTTTGGCTTGTCTAATGCTCCCGCCACCTTCCAGAGGGCTATAAATTACATCACTCAGGACTTGGAGGGAACATCTGCATATCTGGACGACCTGGTGGTGACTGCAGACGACTGGGCGACACATCTGACCCGTCTTCGGAGGCTGATGGGTCGGTTGCAGGAAGCCGGGCTTACAATCAACCTGGCCAAGTCCACCTTCGGGAAGTCTACGGTGGTCTACCTGGGACATGTGGTGGGGAACGGCAAGGTTCACCCCAAGAGAGCTAACGTGGAGGCCATCCTTGGCTTCCCTGTCCCTACCACCAGGAAAGCTCTCATGAGGTTCTTGGGGATGGCTGGTTTTTACAGACGCTTCTGTAAGAACTTCTCCACCCTGGCCGCCCCCCTGACGGACCTTATCAGCACTTCCGTCCCCTTCCACTGGACCCCGACCTGTGACCAAGCCTTCCAACACCTCAAGGCGTTTCTCTCCTCGGAACCAGTGGTCTGGACGCCGGATCACTCCCGCCCCTTCCATCTACAAGTGACCATATCAAGGGGGTGGACAACATCATCGCCGACGCCTTATCAAGATCTCCGTCTCACCTCCTTCATGAGCCCATTACGGAGGTCTTAGGGGGGAGGAAATGTTACGGCCCGCCCGTAACATACATTACTACCATCACCTCCTCCGCTTGTTACCTCGTTCGCCACCTCTCCGCCTCCCCTTCCACGTCACCGTCTCGTGAACCTTCCACGCCACCGTTTCATGAACCCTCCACGTCACCGTTTCATGAAGCCCCGCTACTGTCCCGAAGTTGGATTCACGCGGCCCCTTTCGACTCAACCGAAAGTGTTGAGCCAGCTCTTGGTTTTCTGGATTGGCAGTTGAGATCCAAGCCTCAACCAGTGAACACAACGCCTCTTGGGTCTACCGTGGGATCAACCATCACCCAGCATTTCACCACTGCGACACCGCATAAGTATCACTTCCCCTCGTCCGTGTTTTCCACATTGCCTCTATATAGGATTAGGATTATTGTTAGGTATTAAGTTGGGTTCTTTATTGTTGTATTTATTACTGTGTTATATGTATATGTGTATGTCATTTTCCTGTGTTTCATGTTATATATCTGTGTTTCATGTTTCTTGTTATATATGTGTCAATTTCATTATGGGTTATTAAAATAGCTTTTTAAAGTGACCCCCTTTTGCATTTCCTCACCAGTTGAACCTGCAGTGTTTTTTTTTTTTTGTTATTGTTCACCGGCTCTCCGATGCCAATCTTACCAGTTTAACCGGTGAATATAACAAGGTGTGTGAAGAGTGAAGATTGTGAAATTTTACAGGCAGATCTGGATAGGATTTGGGAGTGGAGCAAGAGGTAGGAGATGGAATTTAATCTGAGCAAAAGTCATGTGATGGAGATGGGGAAGAGTGGAAGACGGGCAAGAGGGTCATATAAGATGGGTGAAGGAGTAGTGTTGAAAAAGGTGGAAAAGGAAAAGGATTTGGGAGTGATAATACAAGATCATGGGCAGTTTGAGGCTCATATTGACAAGATGTTTGGAGAAACATATAATCTGATTACAAATATTGGATTAGCCTTTCATTATATGGATAAAGATATGATGAAGAAATCAATTAGTACGGTAATTAGACCAAGATTGGAATATGCTGGGGTGGTTTGGTCCCCTTATAAAAAGAAGCATATAAGGAAGTTGGAGAGATTGCAGAGAATGGCAACAAAAATGGTTCCGGAATTGGCAGAAATTACCTATAAGGAGAGATTAAAAGAAATTAATTTGCTTACCTTGGAACAAAGAAGAGAAAGAGGAGATTTAATACAGGTTTATAAACTGTTGAACGGTCTGGATGAAGTGGATAATGAGCAAATGATGTTGAGAGAGGACAATTTAAATAGAACTACGAGATCGCATAGTAAAAAGATAGCCAAAGGAATATGCTTGAAGGATGTGAAGAAATATAGTTTCCCACAAAGATGTGTGGAGGTGTGGAATAGTTTGAGTGAGGAGGTGGTGTTAGCGAGGAGTGTGCATAGTTTTAAAGGAAGGTTGGATGTGTGTAGATATGGAGATGGGGCCACACGAGTATGATTGATACCCAGGCCCTGTAAAATTACAACTAGGTGAATACAACTAGGTGAATACACACACACACACACACACACACACACACACACACACACACACACACACTTAATAATGATAGTAATAACGTTGTAACAACAACAGCAACAACAGCAACAGCAGCAACAATAACAACAACTACAACTGCTACTATTACTACTTATATTGCTATCACTACTATCAAACTCCCTTACATACTTCCATTCTTCATTCCTTCCTCCTCCTACTACAATTCATTAATTTCATTCGGTAAAACACTTTGAAATGACAAACAATGGTGGAAATTGAGGTCAATAAGGTTTGTGTCTCGGTCTGGTGGCGTTGTGGTGGGCGCTGTGGACGGGGCTGATTAAACTCTCACTTTATTTAAGACTCAGTCACTCACTTAATGCATTTTGGGGGTTATCTATCTCATTGCGTGGCTACTTTAGTTTTTCCTGCACGCTCTGAGTCTAGAAACATAAGGGAGTAGGGGGGGCGGGGTGTCTGTCTGTGGCCGTATTTTACGTAACGCAAATAATTTTGAATATCGAAAAAAATAAAGAAGCCTTCCAGACTGCAATGCACTGCAGTTTTTGATATGATAAGTACTTTAATAAACACCCACAAAATAAAAAAAAACATTACCGGGTCTACAAATAAGAGAGTAAGATCAGTGATCAAGTGTTTGTTTCTCACCACAAAACAGTCAAAATATCGACATGGAAAACTGACCCAAACTAAATTATATTATGGATTCTGAATACGAAAAAGTTTTCCATTTCAGCCATATAAAGAAAACACAAACTTCTCGTCGTATAAAATTTATATTTATATATATGTGCACATAAAATTTGATTGATTGATTGATACATTTATTGTTGGATTAATAAATAAATACAACAAAGGAGGAGGATGGGCCTTGCCACCCACCCCATGGGCAAAAACTTAAGGTTAAAGCATAAAAAAAATAACACTAGACAGTATACACAACAAGAATACAAGTATTTTAATAAATGAATACAGATATTGCACACCTTATTGCATGAACATCCTACAGTCTAGGGGCAAACTGGGGGTATTCCCTGAGTATATCCCTGAGAGTGGCTGAGTTTAGGAGATGGGCAATGAGGCTATACAAGTCATGCTGACCTTGTGGCCTAGATTTAGCAATGAGAGGACATTCCACGATATAGTGACGCAAAGTGTGTCCCCTTGGTGCACCACACCACACACCACACACCAGGAGAAGCACTGACTTCCCAAAAGTATTTGTAGCCTAATATGAGCCTCATTGCCACCCTGTCATGTGATGTAGTGTGTCTCCCATAGGTGTAAGCGCAGCTCTGGGAGACACGTGCATAGTGAAGACTAGTGCTACTGCCCCTATGACAACAAAGCTCTAACTGATCACTAATACAAAGTCCTTAATGCTACTCTTAACATAACCCAGAGTGTACTCAGTGCCAGGGTCCACTGTGTCATCTTGTAGGGCACACTGAGCAAGGTTGTCTGCTTTTTCATTTAGCGGGATACCCACATGAGAGGGTATCCAGATGAAATGAAGCGTGGCACCAGCACTTTCTAGGGCGTGGATGAGATCAAGGCATAGTGGATAAGGTGGTGAGCGTGGGATCGGGCAGACGTCCACGCGTAGGTTCGAATCCCACCATGTACAGTCTTAAAACACTTTGCCATTTGTCGAGTGGTTTAAAGTTACCTACATATCACCATGATACCCAGGTTCTAGGTGGTTACACTCAAGATGAGCTTGGGCGGTGATATGGGCCCTAATATGGGTACCACTATAAACAAAATTGCCTGCGCCACTAATGGGCGGAAGCTGAACAGCGCTTCCCATACACTCTTCAAGTGTGCCTACATTTTTTTTTTTTTTTTTTTTTTTTTTTTTACATTACAAGGGCACTGGCCAAGGGAAAACAAAGTGTTGGAAAAAAAAAATCCCGCTGGTTGCCAGGCCCTGTTGAGAGGAAAGTAGGAGAAAGAGAAAAAACAAAAAAATCTAAAAGGAGGGTCCAGTTAACGTAAGAGGTGTCTTGACACTCCTCTTTTGAAAGAGTTTAAGTCATAGGCAGGTGGAAATACAGACACAGGTAGAGAGTTCCAGAGTTTACCAGTGTAGGGAATGAAGGAGTGAAGATACTGGTTAACTCTTGCATTAGGAAGATGGACAGAATAGGGATGAGAAGAAGTAGAGAGTCTTGTGCAGCGAGGCCGCAGGAGGGGAAGGCATGCAGTTAGCAAGTTCAGAAGAGCAGACAGCATGAAAACAGCGGTAGAAGACAGATAAAGATGCAACATTGCGGCGGTGACTTAAAGAATCAAGACAGTCAGTTAGAGGAGAAGAGTTGATAAGACGAAAAGCTTTAGATTCCACCTTGTTTAGTAAAGCTGTGTGTGGATCCCCAGACATGAGAGCCATACTCCATACACGGGCGGATAAGGCCCTGTACAGAGCAAGCAGCTGGGAGGGAGAGAAAATGGACGAAGACGCCACAGGACACCTAACTTCTTGGAAGCTGATTTAGCAAGAGTAGAGATGTGAAATTTCCAGTTTAGATTTTTAGTGAAGGATAGACCGAGTGTGTTTAATGTAGAGGAGAGGGAAGTTGAGTGTTATTGAAGAAGAGAGGATAGTTGTCTGGAAGGTTATGTCGAGTAGATAGTTGTAGAAATTGAGTTTTGAGGCATTGAACAAAACCAGGTTTTCTCTGCCCCAATCAGAAACAAGTGAAAGATCAGAAGTTAGGCGTCCTATAGCATCTCGCCTTGAGTCATTTAATTGTTGTTGGGTTGGGCGTCTGTTGAACGCTGTTGAATAATGCAGGTGGTATCATCAGCATAGGAGTGGATAGGGCATTGAGTCAGATTTAGGAGATCATTGATGAATAATAGAAAGAGAGTGGGTGATAGGACAGAACCCTGTGGAACACCACTGTTGATAGTTTTAGGGAAGAACAGTGACCGTCTACTACAGCAGCAATAGAACGATCGGAAAGGAAACTGGAGATGAAGGTACAGAGAAGGATAGAATCCGTAGGAGGGTAGTTTAGAAATTAAAGATTTGTGCCAGACTCTATCGAAGGCTTTCGATATGTCAAGGCCGACAGCAAAGGTTTCACCGAAGTCCCTAAAGAGGATGACCAAGATTCAGTTAGGAAAGTAAGAAGATCACCAGTAGATCTGCCTTTACGGAAACCATACTGGCAATCAGAGAGAAGGTTGTGAGCTGATAGATGCCTCATTATCTTCCTATTAAGGATAGACTCAAAGGCTTTAGAAAGGCAGGAAATCAAAGCTATAGGGCGGTAGTTAGAAGGATTGGAGTGGTCACCTTTTTAGGGACAGGTTGAATGTGAGCAAACTTCCAGCAAGAAGGATAAATAGAAGTAGAGACACAGATGAAAGAGTTTGACCAGGCAGTGAGCGAGTTCGGAAGCACAGTTTTGAGAACAACAGGAGGGACTCCATCCGGACCGTAAGCCTTCCGAGAATCAAGGCCAGAGAGGGCCAGGAAAACGTCTTTATAAAGAATTTTAATTTTAGGGATGAAGTAGTCAGAGGGTGGAGGAGTAGGAGGAATATGCCCAGAATCATCCAAAGTTGAGTTGGTAGCAAAGGTTTGAGCGAAGAGTTCAGCTTTAGAAAAGAAGAGACAGCTGTAGAGCCATCTGGATGAAGTAAAGGAGGGAAAGACGAAGAAGTAAAGTTGTTAGAGATATTATTGGCTAGATGCCAGAAATCTCGAGAGGAGTTAGAATTGGAAAGACTTTGACATTTTCTATTGATGAAAGAGTTTTAGTAAGTTGGAGAATAGATTTGGCATGATTACGGGCAGAAATATATAGGGCATGAGTTTCAGCAGTTGGATGGCTACGGAACCGTTTGTGAGCCGCCTCTCTATCATTGACAGCACGAGAACAAGCAGAGTTAAACCAAGGCTTTTTAGCTTTAGGGTTAGAGAAAGTATGAGGAATGTATAGCTCCATGCCAGAGATAATCACCTCTGTTATGCGCTCGGCACAAAGAGAAGGATCTCTGACATGAAAACAATAATCATCCCAAGGAAATCAGAATAGTACTGCCTTAGTTCCTCCCACTTAGCAGAGTTAAAATGCCAGAAGCACCTCCGCTTAGGCGGGTCCTGAGGCTGCACTGGAGTGATAGAACAGGTAACGGAAATTAGATTGTGGTCGGAGGAGCCCAACGGAGAGGAAAGTTTAACAGAGTAAGCAGAAGGGTTGGAGGTTAGGAAAAGATCAAGAATGTTGGGCGTGTCTCCAAGGCGGTCAGGAATACGGGTAGGGAACTGCACTAGCTGCTCTAGGTCATGAAGGATAGCAAAGTTGAAGGTTTGTTCACCAGGTTGGTCAGTGAAAGAAGATGAAAGCCAAAGCTGGTGGTGAACATTGAAATCCCTAAAATGGAGATCTCAGCAAAAGGAAAGTGAGATAAGATGTGCTCCACCTTGGAAGTCAAATAGTCAAAGAATTTTACATAGTCAGAGGAATTAGGTGAGAGGTATACAGCACAGATGAATTTAGTTAGAGAGTGACATTGAAGTCTTAGCCAGATGGTAGAAAATTCTGAAGATTCAAGATTGTGGGCACGAGAGCAAGTGGTGTCGTTACGCACGTATGCGCAACATCCAGCTTTGGATTGAAAATGAGGATAGAGCAAGTAGGAGGGAACAGAAAAGGGCTGCTGTCAGTAGTCACAGACAACTGTGTTTCGGTTAGGAAGAGAAGATGAGGTTTAGTAGAGGAGAGGTGGTGTTCCACAGATTGAAAATTAGAACGAAGGCCACGAATGTTGCAGAAATTGATAGTGAAAGTATTAGATGAAGTGTCAAGACACCCAAGGTCGACAGCAGAGGGCAGTCCGACCTGGGGACATTTATGGTCCCCTCCCCAGAGGGGGACTCCGAGGCAGGGCGTGGTGAAGCCATTATTAAATTTTGATTTGAAGAGAGTGTAAAAGTGTAAGGTGTTGTAGTGTAGTGTAGGAAGTAGTAGAAGTTGTCTTTAGAGGGCAGGCTGCAGCTGCTCAATTGTATAAATGAGACCACAAAGGGAACCGGGAAGAGAGGACACGGGGAATCACTCAGTCTGCAGCACTGCCTACATCCCCGTAAGTACCTCTCCTGGAGTATTCCACCGGGCGGCAGGTGACTACTGCGCTATAGGCCTTACCGTAAAAAAAAAAAAACTTATTAACTAGATCACAGTTCATAGGGGATGTGGATTGAAGGGCATACAATGCAGCCTGACTGTCAATAAAGAAATATACATTCTTATGGAGAGGTGCCACAAAATGGAGCGCCTCCAGTACAGAATACAGTTCTGCTCTAGTGGAAGACATGGTTGCAGGGAGCCGCCTGGAAACCTCAGTGTCAGTGTAGAGACTGGCAGAGATATAGTCACGGATGAAAAGCCCACATCCAGACCTGCTGCCATTGAATGACCCATCACAATAAACATGAATAGCCTGAACGTGTGGGTACTTGGACAATTTAGTCATGAACATGTCTTGCAGCACATGAGGGAGCCAGTCCCTCTTGGGTTGATGCAGAGAGTGAATATCAACACTGACACGGTGAGGATTCCAGGCAGGTTGTAGCGGTGACATAACAACGTTAATACAGGCCTCGGCTACACCTACACTTGTCAGTACTCCCAAGATCTTCCTGAGGTATGGTGTTGTGGGAGTGCGAGGATCATGATACACGGGGGTCACTGATCCCTATATAGAGTCAGAGCCCGTGCATAGCATTCGACTAATTGTGTGACAAGTAATTTCCTGTACCCTACACATAATACTCGGCAGGTGCAATTCAACTCTGAGGACTTCAATCCGTGCAGTCCTGGAGCATTCCAAGATTATCTGCATGGCTTCATTCTGAAGCACTAAACTGTATTAAAACAGGGGCAGCATAATAAAAAAGGGACCGTATGACAGATATATAGAACATTCTTAGGACTGGAATGCCAGCCCCCAGGCCCCTGTTGGCTAGCAGCCGAAGTAGTGCTAGCCGTGGCAGACAGAGGTCTCGAACATAGTGGACGGCTTGAAGAGACTTCCTGAAACTCATCTGAACACCCAGGTACTTGTGTATATGAACTTTAGGGATGTGAACGTTGTTTACAGTGGGCAGCCAAGAGACCTTCCCTTTAGCTTGAAATTTTGTTTTACATTCATTAATCACTAGTCCCATTTGGACACACAATGCTGCCGGTTGTGACAAAGCTGACTGGAGAATCCTGGGTGTGGGGCATTGGAAGAGTGTGTCATCAGCATATATGAGGATCTGGGTGTCCTGCAGAAAGGAACAGCACGCAATTTTGTCCATTAAAACATTAAAAAGCATTGGACTAAGGACTCCATCCTGTGGTGTTCCAAGCTCAAAGACTTCCTCAGAGGAGACTGCACCTTGAAAACAAACCTGTGCTGTTCTATTGTACAAATAGTCCCTGATCCATCCTAATACCTTTGACACCTTTGAGAATGAGTTCCTCCATAATAACATCTTTGTTGGCTCTGTCGAAGGCACCCTTGAGATCAACGAAAGCTCTGCAGGTAGCATCCTTATTTATAAGACACTCAACAAAACAATGACTTGTAGAGTGACCTTTTAGGAAGCCATGTGCATTGCCAGAGAGTACATGGCCTGTTCAGTATTACCCGTTCCATCATCTTACACAGACAGCTGGTGAGAGAAATAGGGCGAAAGGTGCCATCACCTTTGGGTATTGGGATGATGATGGCTGTTTTCCAAGAGTGGGGAAGCTTGCCTGCAGTGAAAGACATGTTAAATAAATCCAAGATGGGGTTGTCTACCTTTACCTCCAGGAGAGCATTGAGGATATCATAAGTGATGCCATCCTTGCCAGGAGCTGTTGACTTGCCCAACTTGACTGCCGAGAGGAGTTCGTCATGCGTGATAGGCACACAGGTGTCATCCAGCAGAGAAACACTGTGGCGAGTCAACTCCATCCTTCGTGGTCTTTGCTGATCGAGCGCCTCCTGGTGTTCCACAGGAAGGCCAGAGAAGGATGAGGCTTCCTTCCACTGCAAGATGAGTTCTCGTGCCCTGCCTGCAGGATCGGGGTCACACACCTGCCGTCTGGACTTGCCCCGGACGCCGTTGACATGATGCCACACCTCCCGGAGGGACCGGGTCCTGCGCACCTTGTCCAGGAAGGAGACCCAGTACTTCCTTTCCTGCTGCCACAGATCCGTAAGGTGTCGAGCCACGGTAACCATGGCATTCCATGACTCTGTGTCTGCTGGGTTGAGCTGCCAACGTCTCTGGTAGGCAGCGAGCGTCTGTTGGCAGTTTAGAATCACAGGGTCGGTAGCGTAAGTCCAGCGGCGTGGAGCATGGGCCTTTGCCGGAACCCTTGGAGTCGCAATGAAGCCCTCGATGGTGTGCAGGAGTCCGTCGTACAGTGCCTCTGCATCAGCAAAGGAGCCCTTCACGGCAGTGTACCACACCACCACATGGAAGATGAGGCCCGCCATCCTAGATGGTAGCACCGTCAAATACTTCCTTGGCACTGCCGGGGCGGACTGCACCGGGAGGATCGTCTCCAGGGCGAAGTGGTCGCTCAGCAATGACCTGACAAGATAAGTTTCGGCAGTATTTGTTAGCATATTGATGAGGGCTACATAATCAAGTCTGCCTCCTTGAACATGTGTGGGTGTGTGGTCCACAGTAAGTACAGCTGTATCTGTGGTGTCAAGGAAAGCCTTCCAGCGCACACCATTGGCATTGGTGGTGAGGTGGCTTCCTAATTCCTTATGCCGGGCATTGAAATCACCCATGATAACACTTTGCTCTTCAAGAACATATTAAAAAAATTTTGCAATATTTAAGGCACCAGCATGAATGTACATGTTTACAAAGTAAATAATTTCACCCACAGTGTGCAAGCAAACAGTAATAAATTCAATATCCTGAAGCAGCAGTTGCACATTGCCTTGCAGCATTGTCCTTTTTCTTGGGTGGGTCACACAGGCTATGCTGACACACGTCACTCTCTCCTTGGCCCTGTTGAACACCGCTGGCTGGAGATGGAGTTGGGGCCACAGTGGAGGTCCCATTGCAAACTGTGTGCTGCTGGTTCTTGAAGGCAGCAAACTCGGTACTAAGACCAGAGACTGTTGGAGTCAGGTTGTCCACTTTGGCGGCTAGTGCACTCACCACCGTCATTAGCTGCTGGGTAGCGTCGGTGGCAGGCAGCTCCTGAGTGATGCCTGCCTGGGGCACTGTGTTTGGATGTACAGGGGGCACTGTAACAGTGCGCTGCGGCAAAGGTGGGAACACGTCAGGTGTGGTTGAAGTATCAGTGGTGGGACCGGAAGGCTGGGACAGGTGAGGGGCAGCGGCCGAGAAGAAGGGCTTCGTCGCCCAGGCATAGGTCTGGGGAGGTGGAGTCTGGCGGAACACCAGCTTGGGCCGACTCACCTCATCCGTGGCAGGCTCCCTTTGTGGTCAAGGCCTGACAGTGCAGACAGTGCAGCCCATGCAATCCAGCTGGTACCTCTATCAGGTTGACATTGATGTGGGTCGCCACACCATGGATAAATGACATCTCTGGGATTTTTGCCTTTTTCTCAGTTTTCACTTTTTTATCATTCAAATCGTATCTTCTCCCACATTTTTCAACGGATTTTCAATTTAGAGGTATGATTTTGAAGCTCAATTAATCTACTACATTTCCATCTCATAGAATTTTGAAAAATCTATTTTCTGTGCCGCAATGTAATTTTATACAAAAAAAACGAGAGAAAATCATAATGGCCATCAAAATAAAACATTCAAAATTCTATGAGATAGAAACTTTTATTATATCACATACTTCATATATTTACCGGCAAAATTGAAATCTGCCCTACGGTAACAAAGTTTATAAGAAAATTGTTATTTTCAAAAAGTTGAGATTTTATTTTTCATGCAGTGATTTATGGTTCGATTCGCTTGTAACAACTAAACTAACATCTCGTAATAGTCACCTATCAGTGAAAAAAAAAAAACTACTCACGTACCTCTTTATTTTCGATTTTTTGAAAACCTAACCGGACAGTCCACATCACTACACCATCCCACACGACACCACCACACAACAACCAGACATTACCACACACCTCAGTACCATCACACACCGTCAACACCACCATACACCCCAACACTTAAATTTCTTTAGTTTATCTATCTCCTGTTCTACCATCACCTTTGTTATACAATATGATGCTACCTGGTGTAATTCACCTCGGTCGTCTGCTGGTTACCCAGCCAGTCTTCCCCATTACGGAGCGAGTTCAGAGCTCATAGACCGATCTTCGGGTAGGACTGAGACCACAACACACTCCACACACCGGGAAAGCGAGGCCACAACCCCTCGAGTTACATCCCGTACCTATTTACTGCTAGGTGAACAGGGACCACACATTAAGAGGCTTGCCCATTTGCCTCGCCGCTTACCGGCACTCGAACCCGGGCCTCTCGATTGTGAACCGAGCGTGCTAACCACTACACTACGTGTGTGTGTGTGTGTGTGTGTGTGTGTGTGTGTTTCCAAGAGGAGGAAGGCAGGCCTAGGATACACGTCAGAGGCACTTTCAGTCAATGACAGTTGTCACTTTTGTTGGAATTCTATATAGGAACACTGCTTCATCAAGTAGGCAGCCGACTGTAGGTACGTATATAAACACCAATTACCTTCCCTTTCACTCACACCCTCCCAGCGACCTTTTTGACAAGATAAGAGTTCTCATTATTTGGATGGAGCACTTGGCGGAGCCTGGACTGTTCATGGGCGTGTGGGCGTACAGGCGTGTCGGATAGCCCTATCATAACTAAACCCGATAAGGAAAATATTGTTCATGTAGGGCAATGTACGTACGTATAGTACGTAGCATGGATATTGCGAGGAAGGTGATGCATGGCTATGTCAACTCGTAATTTACCAGGTGTAATTTGAGCCACCGTCCAATCTTATCCTGCAGGCGCACCTCGTGCTGAACCTGACTACCTGCTTCCTCTGATTCCAGTAGCAGGCTGCGTCTCGGTCAATTCTCTCTGATTGCCAACTGCTCACTAGCTGGCCACTGCATTCCTACACCAGTAGAGTGGTATATTCCAATACGCCAGATACTCGTACAGGATGTAAACACTGATATGAGCAAGACTGGAAGAACTGAATTCCTACAACAAACCCAGACCTGGAATGGGCACCCAGTTCAGTGCGTGGTTTGGTGTCACAATTCTTGTCAGTCAGGAATAGGATATTCTTGGACCATCACGAAAATTTAACATCAAAACTTGTGGAACGTTGTACAGTACTCAACATGGCTCTAACGATAAGTCATCCTAAAGGGGCTATCACACTAGCCTATGATACGCGGAACGAGGAACATCCGCTCCAGATAGCTGGAACTTGCCGGGGATTAGCGGAGCAAAGTTGGGATGGCTTTATATGTATCCCGGTTCTCCGTATGCTACCCCAATGAAAAAATAAACATAATATATGTAATAAAAAATATTTTATTTAAACTAAAAAGAATGTGCCTAAATTTTTCATATTGGAATATTAAATAGTATTTCATCAATTTAGAAAGATAATATATATATATATATATATATATATATATATATATATATATATATATATATATATATATATATATATATATATTTATTTGTTTATTTATATTTATATATATTGCATATCATTTCAATAGTTTGGGCTCATGGCAACCACCTCTGACTCCAAAGTTGCCGTCGCGCACGTCTCGGTTTTTCTCCAGTTTCTTTTACTTACTTTTCTTCAATAAGAGGAAGTGCAAATGCAATTCCTGAACGAAGTACAGGCTGAGATATAAGCAGCATGGTTTTTGTTCTGGTTTATTTTGATTAGGCTTGGTCTTGGTTGCTGGGCCGTTTGCCTAGCATAGCAAGAACGCGGGCAGCTTGTGTGTGATAATGTTCTTGGTTTCGTACCAAGAACCATGGCCCGCGTTCCGCGTATCATAGGCCAGTGTGATAGCCCCTTAAGACGCTCACGTGACGTGTGTGTGTGTGTGTGTGTGTGTGTGTGTGTGTGTGTGTGTGTGTGTGTGTGATTCACCTCGGTCGCCTACTGGTCACCCAGCCAGTCTTCCCCATTACGGAGCGAGCTCAGAGCTCATAGACCGATCTTCGGGTAGGACTGAAACCACAACACACTCCACACACCGGGAAAGCGAGGCCACAATCCCTCGAGTTACATCCCGTACCTATTTACTGCTAGGTGAACAGGGGCTACACATTACGAGGCTTTGCCATTTGCCATGTGTGTGTGTGTGTGTGTGTGTGTGTGTGTGTGTGTGTGTGTGTGTTGTGTGTGTGTGTGTGTGTGCCCGAAGAGAAAATTTATAATGCACACAAGGACAAAACCAACAACCTTCAACAATCACTCCACTTACTTTGTCAATATTTGGTACTTACATTCCATGACAATTATATATATATATATATATATATATATATATATATATATATATATATATATATATATATATATATATATATATATATATATTTATTTATTTATTTATTTATTTATTTATTTATTCATCTATTTATTTATTTATATAAGAGAGATAACTGCCAAGGATAAAAAAATGAATTAGAGAAAAAGGCCCACTGGAATTGCAGTCTATAAAAAGATTGAAAGAATCAGTGAAAAGCCTGGGACAAATGTCTTGACACCTCTCTCTTAAAATAATTTAAGTCGTAGGAAGTTGGAATTACAGAGGCAGGCAGGGAGTTCCAGAGTTTACGAGTGAATGATATGAATGATTGAGAAGACTAGTTAACTCTTGTATTAGAGTTGGACAGAATAGGAATGAGAGGAAGAAGAAAGCCATGTGCAGCAAGGCCGCAGGAAGAGGGGAGGCATGCAGTTAGCAAGATCAGTAAAACAGTTATTATGAAAATTGCGATAAAAGATAAAAAGAGGTGCAACATTTCGGCGGTGAGAAAGAGGCTGAAAACAGTCAGTCAGAGAAGGGGAGTTGATGAGACGAAAAGCTTTTGATTCCACCCTATCTAATAAAGCTGTATGAGTTGAACCCCCCCCCCACCCAAACATGCAAAGTGTACTCCATACAATGACGGATAAGGCCGTTGTACAAAGTTAACAATTGGAGGGTTGAGAAAACCTGGCTGAGACGCAGCAGAACGCCTAACTTCATAGAAGCTGTTTTAGCAAGATGAGATGTAAAGTTTCCAGTTAAGATTATGAGTACAGGACAGACCGAGGAAGAGGGAGACATAAGTGTCATTGAAGAAGAGGGGATAGTTGTCTGGAAGGTTGTGTCGAGTTGATAGATGGAGGAATTGAGTTTTTAAGGAATTGAAAACTACAAGACTTTCTCTGCCCCAATCGGAAATCTTAGAAAGATCGGAAGTCAGGTGTTATGTGGCGTCCCTGCGTGATCTGTTGACTTCCTGAAGGGTTGGTCGTCTCTGGAAGGACGTGGAAAGATGTAGGTGGTATCATCAACGTAAGAGTGGATAGGGCAAGAAGTTTGGTTAAGAAAGTCATTAATGAATAATAGAAAGAGAGTGGGTGATAAGACAGAACCCTGAGGAACACCACTGTTAATAGATTTAGGAGACGAACAGTGGCCGTCTACCACGGCTCCAATAGAACGGTCGGAAAGGAAACTTGAGATAGAGTTGCAGAGAGAAGGATAGAAACCGTAGGAGGGCAGTTTTGAAATCATAACTTTGTGCCAGACTCTATCAAAAGCTTTTGATATGTCTAACACCGAAATATCTAAAAGAGGATTACCAAGACTCAGTTAGGAACGCCAGGAGATCACCAGTCGAGCGACCTTGACGGAAGCCATACTGGCAATCAGATAGAAAATTGTGTAGTGACAGATGATTAAGAATCTTCCTATTGAGAACAAATAAAAAAAATAAATAAATAGACAAGCAAGAGATTATTAAAGCTATAGGACGGCAGTTTGAGGGATTAGAACGGTTACCCTTTTTAGGTACAGGCTAATTGTAGGCAAACTTCCAGCAAGAAGGAAAGGTAGAAGTCAATAAGCATAGTTGAAAGAGTTTGGCTAGGGAAGGTGCAAGCACAGAAGCAGTTTTTTGAGAACAATAGGAGGGCTGACCCCATCAGGTCCATAAGCCTCTCGAGGGTTTATATATATATATATATATATATATATATATATATATATATATATATATATATATATATATATATATATATATATATATATATATATATATATATATATATATATATATATATATATATATATATATATATATATATATATATATATATATATATATATATATATATATATATATATATATATATATATATATATATATATATATATATATATATATATATATATATATATATATATATATAGAGAGAGAGAGAGAGAGAGAGAGAGAGAGAGAGAGAGAGAACGTGAACATCACTGACTATTATTGATACCCTACCCCATAAAATGCATATGCTTTGGCGATACGTTCATCAGTGTACTACTTCATTCTGACAGTCACTCGCTTATTACACATGGACAGACAGCCCCGGCCTGTACTGAAATACATTTTAGTTGTTAGTGTCATGAAGATCAATAAGTATTTAACTGATAGGCTTCATTAGACGGTAACTTTGCCTAACTTTGATAGCACTTGGCAACTCGAGCCAGTCGTTGAAGGTAGGGTAGGAAGAAGAATTGCCAGTCACCACCGTTCTCGCCTGTGTTCTGTGTGGTAGGCATTTCACTTGTCCGCGGGACAAGTAGCAAGAAGCCAGCAACATCAGCACACTAGTCACCAGCCTTCATCTCTCAGGGTGGGTGTTTGTTGCTTCCAAACTTGACGTGGGAATTCATCTCACTAACCTTCATGAGTAGGAAAAAGTGACCAAAGATTGTTAGCTTTCAAACACCTTTATTTCCCACTATAAATATATAAATATCTCTATATGTACACACACACACACACACACACACACACACACACACACACACACACACGCACGCACGTGTGTACACACACACACATATATATATATATATATATATATATATATATATATATATATATATATATATATATATATATATATATATATATATATATATATATATATATATATATATATATATATATATATATATATATATATATATATATATATATATATATATATATATATATATATATATATATATATATATATATATATATATATATATATATATATATATATATATATATATATATATATATATATATATATATACGTGAACATGAACACCATTATTCTTATCACTGTCACTCTCCTACTACTATCGGTACTGCTACTATTAATTTTGTATCGTCTGACGCCTGAGCCAACTCATCCCACATACAAAGGAAAGGGATGAAAAATAAAAAGATGGTGTCTAGAAAAGGACAATTAGCAACGAATAAGTACGTAGATACGTACACAAGTGGAGTGCGTGTACTTGAGGTACACGTAGCATGCCAATGCATTCAGCTGCACCCACAGCGTATCTGTGCCTACATAAACAGCTGTAGTATAGTGGCACCACACTAAAACCAAGTTATAGGTCTGTGATCTTCCCATATACTTGCGTCATGTAGTACACACAAGCAGCAGACCACATCATTCCTGTTGTGTACACTCACACACACACACACACACGCAAACACAGGCCGAGGTCAGTCTGACGATGGTGGCGTCACTGTGCTCCTCATGCAGGAAGCGGAGTGTGGAGGAGTGTGGCTAGACTCAGCCTATGCCTATAGTGTCTGGTGAAAGCGTAGGTTGCACTGCACTGGTCCATCAGGCTCAGGCTGCCCTGCAAGCCTCGCGATGAAAGACGTCATCATGACACCAACCGGTTTCTACGACTAAGTGTTGAATTTAGATTTTTACTTCTTGTTTTGCCGTCTCAGCGTTCGTTGCGCTGTGTGTGTTTCACTGTTTGATCTGCTGCAGTCTCTGACGAGACAGCCAGACGTTACCCTACGGAACGAGCTCAGAGCTCATTATTTCCGATCTTCGGATAGGCCTGAGACCAGGCACACACCACACACCGGGACAACAAGGTCACAACTCCTTGATTTACATCCCGTACCTACTCACTGCTAGGTGAACAGGGACTACACGTGAAAGGAGACACACCCAAATATCTCCACCCGGCCGGGGAATCGAACCCCGGTCCTCTGGCTTGTGAAGCCAGCGCTCTAACCACTGAGCTACCGAGAGAGAGAGAGAGAGAGAGATCTGTTTGTGTTTGTGTGTGTGTGTGTGTGATATAATGCAAGTACAGTATTACGTATGAATATTGGACATGCATGCCTGCACTAGTACAATAAGAAAAGTGTGGTGTTATGTTGTGTATTGTCGGATAGTAATCATTGTATTCATGTACTGAACGTCTTGCGTAATGAGTGACCTTCAGATCCACGTGGGGTCTTGATGGAGACAGGTGGAGGCCCTACACGGGTAAACCGCTCACCACTCACTCACTCACTCCACTCAACTCAGTCGCTTTTTCTATGGTAGCCGATAAGTGACACAAGTGTGGGATGGCTATCAGAGCTACTTAAGTGCATAAGTAATGTTAACAGTGTGCAAGGGATGAGGGAAGATAGGGAGGTTCTAACACATACTGTAGAGGCCTTCTTAGATACTTTGCTCGTAATGATGACG
This sequence comes from Portunus trituberculatus, assembly GCF_017591435.1. NCBI lineage: Eukaryota > Metazoa > Arthropoda > Malacostraca > Decapoda > Portunidae > Portunus > Portunus trituberculatus. The sequence goes on from NC_059275.1 coordinate 9,587,463, forward strand.
AAGATAGCGAGTCTATCATAAC